>NW_020272930.1:0-151575 GCF_003268045.1 Sipha flava
TACAAATCCAAGTATTTTTTTTTAATTTTATGCTATATTATATATATGTATTGTACACCAGTATAGGTAACTATTATGTTACTACTTTCCATGAATCTTAACAATTATTATAACATGTCTGACTATTTAGAGATAAATACATGTTCACATATTTCATTCTGCATTCACATATATTTTAACTAATAATGATTAAATTTCAATGAAAAAAATATAATAAAAATTGGTAATATTACTATTAATATGGAACTATTTTAAATTTATTAGATTTTCAGTTTTCTTAAAAAATTCCAAAACAGAAACTATATAAAATGTAATGTGGGGTATTTAGTGTGGTAACATTGCTATTACCTACCTACTTTTACTATACAAAAACATAATATTAGTTTTCAACAAAATCGATTTTTTTTTAAAAATAATAAATTAAAATTAATAAAATACTTTATGATATTTTAATACAAGTATTTAAATTTTAGTAAAAATACAATTAAGAAATAATCAAAATACTTAAAAAATAATAAAAAAAAAAAATTGTATTCAGAATAGCATATAAATACTTCAAAAAGTATTCGAATACTTTACAAGACTGGTGTCTATTTAGCAAAAAGTTAAAAAGTTATAATTTATAATAGTAAATAACACATGGTTGATGAAATTGCATAAGTGCGCAAACCACCTTCGGTTTGCTTTTAGTAGATACAAAATATCAACAAAACGTTAATACAAGTTTATTAATTCTATAACAAAATCTGTTAATGTCGTGAGGTTGAATGAATCAGTAATAGCAATAGTTCCTTTACTATATTATCTCCACCATCCCGTGGTCAAAAATGGTTTTTGGCACATTGCGGACCATGTACAAAATTTAAAACAAATTTTACATTTGGAAAACATTTTTTCATTGAACCTGTTTTCCAAAGTCTTGAGTTGGGAAAAAAAATTAGACTTTGAATTAACTGTCGTTTTGAGTGACATTCCAACAACAATAAATGTGCTACATAACAAATTCACACTCAGAGGTATTATTAATTTCATAATACCAAAATCCAAAAACATTAATGCAATTGGGCATTATGTATCATACAATTGGAGGGAAACTAATATTACATGGGAACGATGTGATGACCAACTGCATTCCACACGATAAGTAAGAGCATCCACAAATGTTAACTGTCAATTCATACTGTACACTAAATAAAAAAGTATTAGGTTACTAATGTTAGTATATTTGTTTAATTTGAATAAGTCAAAAAGCATTTTAAATAATTAATTTATGTTTTAATTTAAAATTTTATTCAAAAACTTAAAAACTGTAATGTGTCATTTATTTTTTAATTAAAATGTTCATACGTTTTAATTTTTACGTAAATAACTATTATAATATCTGTTTTTTTTTTTAAATGTTTGTAATTAATGTTAAAATGTTCTTATACCTATATCAAATTTGTTATTATTAGTAAAATATTTTTTGTAATTTTAATTTAAAACTTTTATAAAATGTTACATATATATACTTTCATATTTATTGTAGAATTACTTTATATTTCAAGAAATCAATAAATGATTACATTTTTATTAAATGTATACCTAAGAAAATTTGTCATATGAAAAATATTTTATTATATAAATATATGCTGTGTAAAAAGCTAATGATATAATAATAATTGTTTGAATGTTATTTAATTTAAAAAAGGTGATTGGCATTTTTAAATTGGAAAATAGATATCCTTCAATAATGAACGTATTGTTTTGGTTTTCTCAAATATAAACAAAAAGAAAAGGTCTTATTATTTTGTATGCAAATTCATTTTTAAAAAAATTATGTTGGTCATTACTTAAAGTATGAAAAAAAACCCAAGTAAATCAGAATTTTCTGTCGAAATTTGATCACAAATCTGCACAAACTTGGAATAAACGAACAGGACGATAATAAATAAAAAATTGGTTACTTACATATACTAAGTTTACTTTATAAAATGTGTTGATAAAACAATATACACAAAAAGTGTGTTTAAATATATTTTGAATTTATTAAGCATGTCCTTAAGCCCCTCCCTCCTTCAATGTTTAACATCTCGGAAATGGATTAAGCACAAACGACGGGAATAAAAGAAAAAACAAGCATAAACGACTGTAAAAATTTGAACTCGAAAGTCCGAGGTAGTGGGGGGCTGAGCATGTCCCCAGCCTCCCCACCTTGAAACTTCGATAATTCGGAAACGGGTTAGGCACGAACGATGGGAATAAAAGCACAAACAAGCACAAACGAAACTCAAACGACTGTAAAAATTTGAAGTCGAAAGTCCGAGGTGGGGGGGCTGGGGACATGCAGCTGCGCATACCGAATTAACACCTATTAATGTCCATAAAGTGAGTGTTGTGCTTACTCCATAGGCAACATGGACCTAGATGAATAATAATATTTATTGTACTTTTATATAATATTACAATATATTATAACTGTGTATTTAAAACAAACATATCTAACAAAAAGAAAATATTAAAGTAAATATTATTTGAAAGATGTATGAACAAAAGGTTTTTTTAAAATGTAGTTTTTAATTTTTATTGTTTGAGATATTTGTAATCAGGAAAAATGTTTATAATTATATTTGTAAAATATTTAAATATAAATAATTTGGTGTTAGTTTCAATCGTATATGCTTATTAAATAATAAATAATAATAAAAAAACAACGAGCATGGTGCTCACTCAACACCAATAAACGTTAAATAGTGATACCAATGATGGGTACAATCCATTGTACCGTTACGCCCATCATAAAAAAAAATTCATAAATAATAACATTAAAATTATTTTATATATCTAAATTTATAAATCGTAACATCGGTAGTTTTAATATAAAAGAACTATTAGTATAGATTTTTACTCATATTAATTAAAGAAAAACCGTTGTAAGGAAATATAAAGCCTGTTTCTTTTTCAATCTATATGGCTTAACAGTTGACGAGACAACGAATACGGTATATGAGACTTGAAAGACGAACAGACCATAAAATAATAAAAAAAATAGCTTGGTAGTGTACAAATAAATTATTAAAAATTTAATATTGCATTTAATATAACATTTAAATATCAAATTTAACAATCTGGTGATTATAAATTATAATAAAGCCATACGGGTATACGACAAACACGATTATATATCAGTGTGTTTATTGCTGTAAATATATCAGGGGCGTAATGTGCAAATAAGCACTGTAAGCACTTGAAAAAAAAGGAGAAATAAAAAAAGTTTTTAATGTTATTATAATTACAATTCAAATTAAATATATGACTACTTTTTTTAAACTTTTAATAATAATAAACATAACAAATATGTTTAGACATAGGTGTGCGCCGACCTATTTTTCAGGGTTTGCAAAAGGCTGCAACTGCCTACCCTCTCTTAAACTGAAAGTTAATTTAAGCGTTCAAAATTCTGGTCTTAATAACTATTTAATTTAAAATTTTAATTTTTTTTTTCCTGAAAAAAGTGTCTGAATAGCCATTTCTTAATCTTTATAATTGTCTTCATAATTAAAATTTAAAATAAATTACGAAAAAAAAAAATTAAATACATAGCACTTGAAATGGTTTGAGTAATACGTTTAAATAGGGTAAATAAATAAAAACGTAATTATATACTCAAATGAACAACAAAATAAATTTGATAAACAATTAAAATTAATCATAAAACGATTCTGTTACAATTGAGTTCTTAATATCCAATAATGTTTTCAAGATTTTAATTTATAGCCATTTCTTGTTCTGTAATTGATGGCTATTTAATCTCACTTGAATTATTGTACTTCTTAATTTCATTAACACATTAAATCGTTATTATAGCATATGATTTGTGTTTCAAAAATAAATTAAACTGTCTGGGACTGAATATAAAAATATAATAATAATCATAGTGTAATATAAAATCACATAATATACATAAGACCAAATATGTCATAATTTTTATTTATTTTTTGTAATTTAGAAAGAAGGCTCTATGTTAAGGGTATGCAGTTGCATACCCTGCATACCCCCTGCGCACGACTATGTGCTTAGAGCAGTGTTTGGGAAGTTACTTATTTTGGGTAATTAAATTATATTACTAATTACTTAACAAAATTGTAACTAAATTATTTTAAGTTACTTTTTTTTCATTTTGTCAAGTTACATTATTTATGAGTTTTAAAAGTAACTCAATTACAATAAAAGTTACTTTTTTTTTTTTAAAATATCACTGAAGCTTAATATTTTTGTCTATTTTGTCTATATGACAATACACAAACTAAATAATGACAATCAACAATATGAAATTATCAACAATTAATACTAATTTTGCTACACATTAAATATTTATCTTTATTTTTAAAATTTATTTTAAACAACAATGCGTTTTCAAAATTGCAGTCACTAATTTTAGATCGCTTTTTAGTAAATATATCTCCTGCTACGATGAACAAACGTTCAACAGAAGCACTTGAGAGTAAAGTAGTATTATACTTCAAAAAAATTAATCTCATTACTGGCATGTTTTTAAAATAGTTAAATCACCATTAAAAGGAGTAAATAAAAAACGTTCAAGTTCAGCATTAGAATGCTCTTATTTATATCTTCAAAAATAATGTAATCATTGACTTCCTCAACTTGATTTTGCTCTAAAGTATTATCATTAACAGGTTAGAAATATTCTATTTCACTTTGAAGGATGTCAGTGGTTTCTTATTTTTCTATTACTGACGTACCTTTAAACTTTTATTGTCCTTAACATATATTAAACCAAAAAAAAAGTAACGAGTAATTTAGTAATAATCACTATAAAAAAGTAACTTAAAATACATTTGAGTTACCTACAATAAAATGTAATTAAATTACCATCAAATTACTTAAAAAGTAATTTCGTTACAGTAACTTGTAACTTAAGTTAAGTTACTCCTCAACACTGGTTTAGAGTAGGGACGGGCAAAAAACATCGACGTTTTAGCTCAAAATATCGATGATTTGTTTTCGATTAATCGATTTAATATCGATGTTCAAAATGTTCGAATTTTTTTGTTTGTATTATTTTAGTATGCAGTATACAACAATCATTATACAGTATACACTATACAGCTAGAATTAGGGTTCGTAAGTTCATGCGCTAAAAAACGCATAAATAAGCATTCACTAACATTTGATCAAATATGCATTCAAATATGAATTAAAAATCCTTAACTATGTACGATAAAAATGTATAAGCATTTTTTAAAATAATAAGAATTATTCATTCATCTTTTTAAAAGTTATATTTTTTCTTCGGTTACATTTTATTAAAATTTTAATTAATGAACACACGTTGCGACGAAAATAGATAGATTGCAATGGACATTTCAATAGGAGGAGAGTGGTGATGCGCAATAACATTGTTTCTGTGGTACAACTTTTATCTTATAAAACTAGTGTTCTTGATACCCGGATACCCGGGTTTTACGGGTATTACTCGATTTACAACATTTCGGGTACCCGTTATGGTTAGTTAAACTCATTACTAGAGCTGGGATTTGTATGTAAATACATATTTTTTTTAAAACATGATGAATTTCGTTATCTTTTTTTTTCGTTGCACAGATGAATAACTGCTATAGATATTATTTTATACAACTTTATAACAATTTACTGTTTACTTTTACATTACAGTAAATTAGTAGCTATATGAATACATATAAAAACAGCATAGTTAACAAAACTTTTCAAACACCTTTCAATATAATTATTCAATTATTATAATTTTTGTATAGTTGTATATTTTAAGTTCAAAGCGTAACAATGAAACTATGAATATATTACATGTCATCAATAATATCACACTTTTCTTTTTTTTTTTGGCCCTAGGGGTGGGTTTGAACACCTTTTCCCCGTATGTACGCCACTGACTGTGATTACTTATTATTATCTGCGTAGCTATACACATAAAAGGTAACGAATACGGCCACTATATCCGTTATCTACAAGATTTAAATATAGGTTTTATAATAGCTTTTAACATGTTATTCGACATTATACTTGAACAAACTAATTATTGAAATATAATATCACTAATAACACTCACATAAAATATTAAAGATTTATTTTTAAAATGTAATTTTGTTAATTTAAAAGAGAAAATAATTTAATATTTTTATTTGAATAATTGTGTAATGTATAATTTAATACTGATTACCTCTTAGCAGTTAAGACTAGAGCTCTTAAGACACGTGTCACGGAATTCACGTGTACACGTGAAATACATGTTTATCCAAAATATATATCCATTTTTACAATGGTAAAATTAGTAATTTTATGTTATACACTTGAAGTTTTAATAAAATATTAATAGTACAGTATTAAGTTAAGGATATACGTTTTTATTTTGGATTTTACACGTGACACGTGACACGTGAATTCCGTGAATTCCGTGAATTCACGTGTATTAAGAGCTCTAGTTAAGACTTAGCTAAACCGTTTACGTATATCAAAAACCATCGGGTACCCGAACATTTTGGGTAATAGGTACCTACTATCCGAAAACGTTGACTACCCACAAAATCGGGTATTACCCACATCAAATCAAGAGCACTATATAAAACCTAATTTCATAAAAAAATTAAAATATTGATAAAATATTAAGATTTTATAAACAATTTCGGAAAAGTAAATAAGAATAAATTCAAACATATTTTGATCTAATTTTTATTAGATTATTAAATACGTAGAATTGCGCATTTTCAAAAATCATCTCGAGGCTCGACTAACATTGCCTTATGTACTAAAAATAGATGCGGTATACAGGAATTATGGTCAGCCGGCATTTCAACGTAAGAACACATTATTAATAAAGTTGTTATTGTTACAGTCGGGACTCGGGACAATCCTAATTAAACCGTTGTCCGTTTTAATATCTATTGACAATAGGGATGGGAATTCCAACTCATTCTGCTGAACTGAATCTTTCAACTCATTTCAGTGTAATGATTACAACTACTCTAACAACTCTTCAAGTCTCGATTCATGATTCGACTCACAAGTTCACAGTCCATATTTATGAATAGCTTATCGCATATGGAACCAATTATGACTATAAGCGTATAACGTTACGAATTTTACTCAGAAAGTCAGAAACCTCGAAAAAAAAAAATACAAATACATCAACCATCAAAAGAACGTATTCATAATCATTTAGGATTATAAAACCTAGAAAAAAATTGTTTTACTATACTAGATATTGTAAATGAATATGGTAATTTGTTTAAAAAAATTATAATGAAAATATGAGATTGAATCGTTTATTTATGGAGCACTTAATCGATTTGGTTTTATTTTTGGAAAACAAGAGTTGGCATTTAGAGATCATGATGAAAGCAGTGATTTATTAAATAAAGGGAATTTTAATGAGTTGTTTGATATGCATATTGTTAGGTGTTCTCATGAAATACAAAATCATTATAATAGTTTAAAAAACGTATTTTTAGGTATGTCCAAGTCCATACAAAATGATTTAATTTCATGTATTTCTGAATTTTTAATAAACTAAATAAAAAATTAAATCAGGCAATGTAAATTGTATTCCGTTCAAATTAATTATACTCTACAGATATTAGTCAAAAAACACAATTATTCAATAATATTAAGATATGTTACAGATAAATCTGAATTAGTTGAGCGTTTCTTGGGTTTTCATAATGTTAGTGAATACTGTACGGCTCAAGGTTTATTTAATTTTGTTAATTCTGTTTTACATGAGTTTTTGAAAATAAATTAGTTGGACAATGTTATGATGGGGCATGTATAATGTCTGGATATTTAACAGGTTGGAGTAAAGGAAGTTGTACCTAATGATTTATTTACACACCTAGCTTTACACTTGCCTAGCTCACAGATTAAATTTGGTATTGCAACATGGTTTTAGTATAAACGTTAAATGTCGTATATTTTTTGCTAACCTCACCGTTGTTGCTGCTTATTTTCATAATTCCACCTTTCGTACTAATGTTGAAGATACTATTGTAGGGAATATAATTCTTTAACTTTTTCAAACAAGATAGTCCTCACGGTAAAAAATTGTACACGCATTAGTTAATGAGTGGTCTAGGTTTATAAATGTTTTTTTGATAGTATTAGAAAAGATCCAAAATCGTCATCTGAATCTATATGTGGTGTTATTGGTCATTTAAAAAATTTAAAAACTATTGAATTTGCTTTTTTAGCACTGATATTTAGTGATATATTCTTATATACTGACTATTTAACATACTCCAAAATAAATCATTTGATGTAGAATTTTGCCCGAGAAAAATAAATATAACATATTATTTTATAAATAAAAAAAGAAATGAATCTGAATTTTTAAAATTATTTAATCAAGAGGTTACTCTTACAAAACCTCCAAAAGTTACAAGAAATGAATCTAACAACCAATCAAATTTTAAAATATTGTTTTATGAAATAATTGATAATATTCTAATGTAATTAAATACCAGATTTCAAGATACAAATAAATTACCTCTTTTACAGTTAGTTGATGTAACTAAATTTAAATAATATTCTTGTAGATTTCCTGTAGATACTTTAAATAATTTAAAATCAACTTATTCTAATATATTTTATAATATTAATACATTAAAAGTTGAATTGGAGGTTTTGTATCGTGATGTAAAATATCAAAATTTATTACACATTTATGACATGGTTAAGATTATTGGACAAGATGTATTGAAAGACATTTAACTTAAAGCTTATATATTAGTTTAATATGCTATTACTCAATTACTATAAAAAAATCATGCGCAAAAGAATTTCAAGTTCGGCGATCGTTTGTTGCTGTATAAATATGAGAATGGACATATTTTATGTCGTCAGAAATGACAACACTGATGTGAAAATAGTCGTGACCACACCACCCAACCCCGCCAACCAGTGATACTCCATTTATTAGTATAAGGTCTATGCATAGACCTATTATATATTAGGTCTATGGGTCTATGTAACAAACAGTAATTTTTCAGTCGTCGAACTGAGAGTGGAAAATCTATTTTTGTTCTATTAATAGTTGGTATTGATGCGTCGTGCTGTCGTTTAACATATTCTGAAACTGCTCGCGAAATCTATTAGAAACGATATGTGTTCAATGTCGTAGAGGAAGAGGGGTTTCATATTTATACATAATTTGTAAACATTTATGATTTTGCATACTGTATGCAGCATACATCATAGTACTAAACGATATTTTTATTTCCGATAAGGCGAAAACCGGCCGCGACTGCGTATTCATATATTTGTGCGATCGAAGTATTTGGATTCGTACGTCTTTGGGTTCGTATATCATAGGTTCATAATATTATAAATTTATTTTACTATAGAAATGGATTCATGTTATTTAGGGATAAATTTAAATATTAAATTTTATTATATTATTGTAAATGCGTTATTGAACAATTATTAGTAAAATCGTTTGGATTGTATACTATGATTGAAAAAGAGAATATTTTAAATAACGGTCGACCAACTCCAACATTTTTAGATTTGAAAATAAAATGTATAAAAAAAGTTCGGTATTTTAACTTTTAATATTATGATTCTAACAAATTATTATTTATTATTATTAGCATATGGCTAATTCTAATAAATGGCTATCTGGTTGTCAATAAGTTCAACAATTATACTGTTAGCCTTGTCTTTTATTTTCACATATAAATGTGTATACGTAATGTATATATTTGTATATATAATATAGTGTATCCAAATAATTGGTTTAATATGAATGCAGGAAAAAACGTCCGAAAAATAATAATACGAAAAGGTCGATGCTACAGATATTTTGCGGTGGGGGGGAGGGTTGGTTGTAGTCAGTCTTCATAATTTGTCAAGATGACAACTGCGGTTAGTGGAAAATTGCGCTGGGCAGGGCCAACACCATGCTAGCTGTACACACTTGGAACACGAGTACCACCAATTGTCTGAACCATGGTGGTGGCGGTGACTGTTGTAGCTGCGTACCGTCCAGGTTGGAGAGCTTCGTAGCCACGTCCAAGGTGGTCCACCAGACGATAAGCAGCGCGACAGGTGTCGGAGCTACGGCGGCTGCAATCCCGGACACTGCGATCGGAGCGATGGCCGTCGAGAAGCGGCTGAACGACGCGAACTGTGACGGATCACCGGTAGTGGCTAGCAACCATCCTTTGGCGATGGACACGTAGGCGAGCATGTAGATCATGACGTTCAACGAGTAATCGCCGGGGCTCAGCGTTGCAACGACCACCGTGGTTCGCAACATTAGCGGTCCGACGGTAGCGAAGGCCATCCAAAACGCGCCATTAGAAAAAAAATTAACGATACGTTATGGTTGTAAGAATACTAAGACGTAATAAAGTTTGTTATACGATTATATTATTATTACGATTAAAAGTAGCATATGTTTAATAATCAGTGCTTGACTTGGCAAAATTAAAGAAGGGGACTCTGTTTACTTTAAAAAAATAGCGTCCCCAAGACTTTATAAGCGTTATCTGACGACTACCATTTCTAATCATCGGAGCTGCTATTTGCACTGCATTAATTATGTCGTTGGTAAATTTTTTTATCGTAGTTTCAATATCGGATATTGTTTTTAATTGAGTCGAAAGAGTTATCGTTTTTTTGAGAGTACTTTTGAATAGATCCTAATTTGATCTTTTATTTGTTGTGGAAATTTTTTTTTTTGTTTTAAAATTACATTGAAGCTTAATGAAAGAAGCACGAGGACGTGATCTGACGATAGCTCTATTAGACCTTTTACTTCTGTTTAATTTGACGAAACTCCTTTCATTACATAGAAGTTAATTAGATCAGGTAATTTTTTTCGGTCAGTAGGCCAGTAAGTAGGTTATGTATTATTTTAATTAAATGCTTAAAAATTAAATTTTTTTTTCTTCTAAATTTTGATTGCATATATTTTTTCTATAATATATATTTTAATACATTATTACATATACTTGGGCATGTAAGAGATTTCTTAGCGCATATTTGGTTGGTTATTAATGCATATAAATCCGCGCTATTGTGATGACGGTTGAAATTTTAAGTTTTTTACAGTTTTTCTCCGTTTTATTGACAAAAAGCATACACCATCAAATGATCTAAGATACAGCAGTATAATAAATAGAAATTCCAAATACAAACACATTAGTTTAACAAAAATAGTTTATTACTCAAAAAAAAAAATAAATAAATAAATAAATAAATAGGAAAAATGTTTCATTTCGGTAACGAAAAAAAAAAATCGAGTAACATTCATAAACACAAATTTTTTAGTGAATATTTTGTGTCCAAAATTGAAAATTTGTAAAAGTACTAATAGCCGAGTTCTAATAACTTTTGTATTTTTGGTAGGACGAAAACGATCTAGAAAAAAAATTGTTTTTGATTAATAATAATAACAAAATATGTTATTCCTAGGTCCGTTACATTAGCACCACCATATTCAAAATTTTAAAAAAAAAATATACCAACAATTGTTATTTCATTTGTACACATTTGTAATCCTGATATAAACATTTGTACACCTCCCCAAATGCCCCAAAAAACCAAATTTCCGCGGTGGTGCTAATGTAACGTTACATCAGCACCCCACTTTTTGTACAGTTGACTTATGGCTTCCAAAATGGTACCAACGATTGTTATTTCATTTGTACACATTTATAATCCTGGTATACACATTTGTACACCTCCCCAAATGCCCCAAAAATTAATTTGTAAACAATAATAAAATTTGTATTAGAAAAAATTTCAATGTTTCACGTCTTTGTGAAATATTGCATGCTTTAAACACTAAGCAAGAGTTATGAAATTTAGATTTATCAGTGTGATATTTTAACTGTAAGCTATACAATTTTCTTGTCATATATTGTAATTGATTAGCTATCATAGTTTTATATTAGTAAAATAAAAAAAAAATCTCAACTACGTTAATATCTATGAATTCTATTTCTTATCTTAAAATCTTTTAGAGCTTAGTGCTTACGGGAATTTAATTATAGTTATTCTAAAAAAAAAGCGTCTGGAGGGGATAATCCCCATACCCCCCCCATAATTACGCCATTGTACTTGTCTATGAAATATATTCCCGCCCACGAGAGAATCGCATACCTCGAAATAGTTTATATATCTATTGTGGCGAGTGCCGCTTGCCTTATTTTCTCCCAGCATAGTTTCATCCCTACTACTGATTGGCGTGTAGGTATACAGGGTAAAGAAACACATATAAAATACATTGCGTCATCGCGTTGGTTATATTGTGTACCTAATACCTATATATTATAATATGATATACGGTGTTTTTTATTATGAACATAATAGATGTGTAAAAATATTCGTAAAAAATACGTTATAACGTAGAAAATATTTCAAAACAAATAGTCAAGTTGTTGTAACTGCTACTACACTTATACCTATATGAATGACCAATATGACTTGATATAATAAGGGGTGACGCGGTTTTATTGTCGTCATGTTATGAGTGGGAGTACATACATGTTTTTGGTGTCGGAAACATTGAGTTACGTGGGGCCAGTGTTGGACTAGCTTTATAGCTCAGTCCGGGCAAAATAATTTCGAACGGCCTCAATGGAACTTTATAAGTAGGTAGGTACCTGATCAAATTATTGTTTAACTGATAATGTATCTTCGTAACTCAAAAAACAATATTCACACAAGTACATTTGTATATTTTCAGATTTAATGTAATACCTTAAATAAATCTAGTTACGCATAATATATCTTATCTATAATATTGATATAATGACCTACCTATTAAGATAAATTTTACACAATAAAAAATGATTTTATTTAAATATGTTTATGTAGACTTATGGCCTCCAAAATGGTACCAACGATTTGAAAATACATTTATTTTATAAATAATTATGTACTTAAATTATTATAAAGTATAAGCTAAAAATTCTACATCTGTTTTAACTGATGTTTTTGACGGTTTGACTTTGAGCTTCGTGTCATCATATGTACACCTACAAATGTTTATACCAGGATTACAAATGTGTACAAATGAAATAACAATCATTGGTACCATTTTGGAAGCCATAAGTCAACTGTACAAAAAGTGGGGTGCTGATGTAACGTTACATTACGGACCTGTTATTCCTCGTTCTTTTAGCTTACATTATGCCTAATAGATTCAATAATCTGATTCATAATAAGTTTCTAAAAATCGGACAACCTTATTTAAATACGTCTTGTACTTGAACTTGTTCTTTATACGAAGACGCTTGTTTTTTTGTTGTTTATTTAACGCTAGGAAAGAGAAAACAAAATTAGTATATGTGTTATCGATTTATAAGTATATACACTGAAAGTATTCTTTAGTCACATGGATTATCCAGTTTCACTGATTTTGAAGTTTAAACTGGTATTCCTCGTGCGTGAGTATCGTTTGAGAGTTTGAGAGCATAATAGTAATAATAATAATAATAATAATAATAATAATAATAATTGTATTATTATTTATGCTCCCAAGAATAGAAGCTCTCATTATGTGCCCAATTGTCTTTTCAGTGATTTATCTTATGATAAGCAGATAATATAATTTAAGATAAGTTGGTGAAATTTGGTGTCCCACTCTCATTGTTTATAGTAAGTTTTTCATTCCTTAGCACCAGGATCATTTTAAATAAAATATATTAACTTTTAAAGAGTGCAACCCACAAAAAAGTATGCATATCATTTTATGTGTTTCCCAGAAACATATTAAACATATTATATAATAAGGATTAAAACTAAAAAGTGTTATATAAATTATAAACAATAAAAACAGTCTAAACTCAAAATTTGTAATTTCATTATATTAATAGTTTTTCAATAAAAAGAATTGCCTATATATTAGATATAATGACAAGTTAAAAATTGAAATGTAAATTATATTTATATTCCTCTCTTTTTTTTTTTTTTTTTTTTTTTGTATTATTTTCTACAAATAGTTAAACACAAATTAAGACAATTTTAATTTAATCAATTAAATGTATAGTACTAACTGATTAGTAATAACCAGGGCTTGGGACTTAAAATCATTAAATTGAGCGCTTAAAAAGTAATTAAAAACATCATTATAAGCACTAAAATAAACATTTAAAAAATTTAAAATTAATCAAAAATATTTATTCGAAAAAAAAAAAACTATAAAATTCTAGCTAAAAAATTAAAATCAAAAAAATCTGCACTTTCAAGACTTTAAGATTTTACAAAGGATTTTATAGATTTTCTAAAGGATTTTTCTTAAAAATAAAATGTAAACTGTTATTTTTGTTTTTTATTATTCTGACGTTTAACACTCAGTTCTATTTTCAGTGTTGGAATATCTTTGTTAACCCTACAACGATACCTCTTGGATGGCAACGAACTACGTAACAACGTAGATAAGAATTATTTTTATTTTTAATTCTATCAAAAACGACTTTGAAGGAGAAAACTATAAAAACTTAAAAAAAACTGGTCAAATAAACAATAATAATCAAAAAAACTGGAAATAAGCATTTTATTTAAAAATTGCTGAAATAAGCAAAAAAAGGCACTTTAAAAATTTCATAATTCTACGTGTTATAACTTGATATACACTTCTATACAGTGCCGGATTAAACATTCGTGGGCCCTTAGGCGATTACAAGTTTTGGCCCTACAAAATTATTTTTTATATACATCTTTATCATTACCATCCAACATTTAAAATAAACAGCTTTAATTATAACCACCGACTATTGTTAGTAAATAAAATCGTCTTTATTAAATTGTTTTAATCTTTTTCAAAATAATTTTATTATTATTTCTGCATATAAAGCCGCATCCAGACTAAGAAACATTTGTTGCCGACTTTGTCTCCAATGTCGGTATCAAAATGTTTCTTTAAATGTCACCGACAAAATTTATAAACAAGCGCGTCCACACCAAAGCAACATATTTGATAAACATTTTAATCTTGGACAAAATCTGGAACGAGAATGACGTGGCAATTGCCGCATGTACTTGTGTAATTTTTAGTTTAGAAGCAAAAAAGGCTTCTAAAAAGAGATATTGGGTTCGTCCTAGTCTCTTAGCAAAGCAAAAATATAGTGGTAATGATTTAATGACTGATCTTAAATGTGATGACATTGGTCTATCTGGAGAATTTAATATAATATAATATATTGGAGTAAAAATGATAATAAAATAAAATAATAATATGCACTACGTATAGTGGACGAGGCAAAACTGAACGAAAACCAAATAAATAAATAAAATATGATGCATTTACTAAATGTTTATCGACATAATTTGACCAGTCTAGACGTGTCAATTCATCGTCAGCGACAATGTTTATAAACTTTATCGAATTTTTTCCCCTCGGATGAAAAACAAAAACTTGTCGACAACAATGTTGCTGACACAATTGTCGGTGACAACATTTAGAAACAGTTTTAATTTTTGTCGATAACACATGTTTGCGACAAATGTTTCTTGGTCTGGACGCGGCTTAACACCTATAACTTAACATATATTATATTTTATAATGGCTTTTTTCCCGTCAATATAATACAGATATAACTGAATTAAAAAAAAATATAGTTTTTCGTTTTCACAGAGCCCCTTAAACGAGCGAGGCACTAAGGCGGGCGCCTACTCTGCCTCATGGGTAATCCGGCACTGTTTCTATAACACTCTGCTACATTTTAAGTCAATCCATAAAAATAAGCAAATACTTTAACTCTCGAGCCCTGGTACACGGAAAAAAAAAATTACTAAAATTTTATAGTCACGGAAAATGTAGTAAGAATCACTATTTTATCGGTGGAATGACTAAAACAGTATAGTTATTAAGACTATAAAAAAATAGTTGATTTCAATAGTGAATATTACTATATTTTATAGTTTTTTTTTTCATATGTTTAAATCAACTATATTTTATAGCCCAAATAATTGAATACTATAGCAATAGATCAAATTGCTATAAAATATTATAAGTCGAGCTGTCGAAATATAATTCGGCGAAAACTAAACATGCGCGAGTCGTAAACACAAAGGTAAAATAAGGCACGAGGCAACACGCGCGGCATGAAATAAAAATTCTTAAGAATTTTGTCTCTTGCAAAACATATTATCAGCTAATGGATGGTGGTCACCATTACCCTTATTTCAGTCATTTATTTATCATACTTTGCGACACTTCTACAAGGAAGTTTGACGCTCTATAGCTCTTTAAGTTTCAACGGATTCAAGTAAAAAAAGTAAGTTTTTTACACTATATACTGAATATGTAGTATATTATTAATGTATACAGTTATTTTCGAGTTTTGTTCAAATTATTTAAATAAATATCGACTTATAGTTATAAAGTTTATTAAATATAAATTAATTACCGAATTGTATAGGTCTATAATATCTTAGATACCTACCTACTTAAATCAGGAAACAATTTTTTAAAAGCAGTTAAATTTAAATTTTTAAATATTTATACTTAGTAGATGTAAAGTATACAATTTATGTCGTGTTTATCGTTGAAATTATACATGAAAAAATATTACTTTAAGGTTCTGAGTGGAGCGAAATATAAATATAGTTTTACTATATATGATGTTTATTTACTTAGATATTATTATTAATATTTTTTGTTAACACTTTTTCCTATAGAAATGCTTGCCTGAGAGTTTACATAAGTAACTTTTTGAATCAGAATATGCTCCTATATGGTACTTTTTGAAAGTAATTTTTGAAATTCTCAATAGTTTTTCCAAAATTTTCCAAAAAGGCCCTATAAAACTTTTTTTTATACAAACTTTATGTAAATTTAAATATAGATTAATAATAATATAAAAAAATATTTTTGTGAAAAGAAATTTTGAATATTTTAAATTTTCTCTAACACTTATTTCTCATCAAAAAATAAATTTTTTTGGTCTCGGATAATAGTAGAATATAAAGCTGATTGAACAAAAATTTAATTTTTTTTTTAATTAATGGCATTAAATTGTAATTTATGTAATAATTAATCTCTAAAAAACTACATTCAAAAATATTGATATACCGCCCAGAAATTATAAGGGTAGCACGGGACTTCTGAGCCATACTATATATAGATATTATTTATAAATTATAAGTTACTACCTATAAAAATAAATCGATTTAATATAATTTATTGAATAATTGTTATATTAGATACCTACTTAAATATGGATGAATTTATCAAAAACTGGTTAAATTATATTGGGTTTCAACATTTAGTGAATAAATTTGAAGGTAAAGTAAAAATATAATAAGAAAAGAACAGTTTAAAAAAATATATATAAATATAAAACCATTATACTCAGTATGTTGTCTTCGCAATTAATATAATATAAGGCCATTTTATGACTGAATGTTGCTGTAATGAGCGAACAAAAGCAAATTAAAATAAAAATAAAAAAAATGACTGAATACAGATTAAAAATATCCATTTATTTGATTGATTTAGACCTTCTAATGTTTTAATCACTTTTGATGATATTATAATTTGATATATTTAACTTAGAAATTTGTAGGCAACGTGCGTTTTTTTTTAATGAAACTTTATTTTTCCAAAATATTTAAATAGTGGAATAAATATTCATCAAATAAATGATGAATCGATTTTTTAAAAACAATTTTTGTCAAACAAATATTTTTCAAAACTCAAGATCAATTTTGATATAAATTAACTGAATATTAAAAAAAAATTGTATTAAAATTTATTAAACGTAGGGAGTTAAATTTCATCATCAATGACAAAACATTTTAGTAATTTTTTTCAAATAAAATTAGAAGGTATAACTTATGATAACATTAGATTAATACGCTTTAAAGAGTATATATTACTAGTATATCCCCCAAAGCATTTTTTTTAGATTTTATCTCTATTTATTTAGTTATTTTCTATTTTTAAAATTCAAATTTTAACTAAATAAATAAATATTTGTTACATTATTATTTTTATTTATTCAAAATCGATTTTATTTATCATACATTTATTTTTGGTGATAAATAAACCATTTTAGGAGAGATACCTATGTATTATTATATGTTTTTAGAGGGAGAAATTAATAAAACAGTTTTGATGATATTAACTGAGTTAATGTTGAAAGATTTAATTCCCAAAATTGTCCAAAGAGCAAAGTTTATTAATGAGTTGGAAAAACTAAAAATACTAAGTTCAGTAAGTGCAAATCTTAATGTATATTATATTTATTTTATTTGATCTCAATTATTAAATGTTTTTTTTTTTTTTTTTTTACTTGCAATACTCAAAACAATTTTTTTATTTTAAAAAATTAAAAATTATTGACATTTGAATCAATGATGAACATGACTGTTGTGACAGATGAAAAAGGTAATTTAAAAAAAAAAGATTAACATAAGTTTAGGTCAGTGTTGGTCTGGCTTGTGATTGAGCTCACTATTTAAATACATTATAATAAAGAACTACAACAAACATAATTAATTAAAATAAAATAAATTATTAAATTAAAATGAATTATACCTGCTTGAAAATATGTTCAGTATAACTAATATTAATATTTTAAAAATTTCTGAAATTTATCATTACAATTACAGCCTGTGTTATCTACATTACTATTTACTAATGTTATTAATTAATTAAATAGTTTATATTCTTTAAGAAACAATTTAATTAAAATAGTTAGTCAATTTTCTTAATTAATTCATAAGTTAATACATTATTAGTGATCTTTTAATTTAAACACTTTATTACTTCTTTTGCTAGTTACAATAAAAATTTGAAAATGTATTAATTTAAACAAAACTTAGGTATATTAATTGTTCAAATCTATCAGTTTTTTATTTGATTTTGAATATTACTTTAAATTTTAGAATTTGACTGAGTACAAAAAAGAGTATAAATTTAATGCAAATAACCAATACAAAATATATTATATTAGTATGTAGGTGAATAATTTCAATTTAATATTTATTTATGTCAAGAAAATGACCAATTTTTTGTGGTATTTCAATGTTTAAATTTGGTGTTAGGCTCCTTAATTATCAAAACAATTAGTACCTATAAAAATTCCTGGATAGCCAGGTGAGCCAGACTGACAATAAAATTATAGTAGGTACCTAATTAAAATATATTTTGTATATTATAACACAATTAAAATCAAATTATATTATATAGATGTATCATATTACAATGTAACTGCAAAGCCATTTCAAATAATGCAATTGATACTTTAAATATTATTCAACAAGATACTAATCAGTCAGGTACAACATAATTTATTAATAATCACTTATTTGATAAACACTTGGTTTTATAGAAATAAAATCGTACATAATTGTATATTAACTATATCATAATATATAGATAAGCCGCAACCTAAGAAATTTATTTCAGATATTTTTGAAAATTTTTCAACGACTAGAGCAGAGTCTGAAGTTTCTAATGTTGATAATCCACCAACCATCGATGTGAATTCGAGTAATAGTAAAAGTTATTTGCAAAATATTCAATAATTCTATATGATAACGAAAATAAATTAAATTATAGATCATTTTATTAAAAAAACATTGGAGCAATACCAGATGGTCTCCTTATACTACAACACTTCAAGTCATATGGGTCATTAAATTCAAAAATGAGAAACCGACTTTGTGGAATATTAATAAAAGATGAACTTTTTAAAACTAAAGGTGCAAATAAAATTGGGAAAACACAATTTTCGAAAATTGCAAATGGTAGATATTCGTAACATTACATATAGGTATTTTGACATTTAAAGAATGATGCATGTGGGTTAGATGCAGATGCATGTGTGTATATATTTCATTAACAATTAATCATTATAAACAAAATATATTAGGCACTGTAAAAACATTTAAAATTATTTTGTATCTAAGATGTTTTTTAATTTATTTTATTTTCAACTCCACAACTATAACTCTATATAGAAATTTATTTTTAATAATGTAGTAGGTAAATATTGTATAAGTTTTATACTAAGTATATGGTTTGTTAAAAACTATAATAAATAAAAAGGGGTTTTCATACTCAATAGGTATAGAAGAATTCTTTCCTTCAGAAAATAAATATGTTTATTTCATCCCTTATTATAAAGAAGGTAATAAAGTGAGTCCTAATTGAGGAAAATTGTATGACAAATATTGTAATTTAAAAAAGGAGATAAAGAAAATACATTTTCAAAGTAATAAAAAACATAATAAGGACAATGAAGTTTTTATCAATGAAGAAGGTATCTATTAATTATTTTTAATTTTTTATTTTTAATAAAATATGATTCTTATAATGTGAAATTGACATTAGAATTAGATATTTATTATAATATTAATTTGTAATTCTTATTTATTAATACTTATTGCATACCTATATTAAATAGATATTTTAGATTCAATAAATTGGCTAAAGCATAATATAGAACCAGAAATCATTTTACACCAGTTATGGGCTGAAACTGCTCGTTATAGAAATACAAAGCAAATCAACGAAAATGCTATTCGTAAATATCCAGCTTTAAAAAAGGCAACAAGTCACATACTTGTAAGTATAGTCACACAAACTACAAAATGTGTCCTTATGTCATAATAGATTTAAAAAATGTTTGAATTGCAGTATATTTAATTAATATTAAAATAAAAATAAATTAATTTATTGCTTTCAAATACATAATTCTTAATAATAAAATTAATTTTTTTTTTCAAATAAATAATTAGAAATATACACAATGATTTTTCTTAGATTGATATAGATTTTTCTCATTTATTACCATCAAAGGACCAATATCTTTTACAAAAATTTGATGTATTCAAAAATAAGTTGAAAACATATTTTAAAAGACAATTAAACTTAAATGTGTTTGAACAAAACATAATTAAAAAAATTATATCACCTGCTAAATTAGGCAAGTTGTTTACATAACTGTTAACATAACATTATTAATAAAAATAAAATTGGAGTTGGTAAACAGAAAGGTTAGTACTTATCTGTAATTTGTTTTAGGTGATGATGATTTAGTAACTATTCAAATACTTCTTTACCTATTCAAACAGTGAATATTAAAATTCCAAAGAAGACTGCCAATGAGGACAATCAAAAAACAGTTAAATATTGTATGTGGAAATCATCAAAATTAGAACAAGCTAGTGCTGTGATAGTCAATAACACAGTAAGTTTTAAATATTTTATTTTGTATTTATCTAATATTTTGTCTCAAAATTAAAATATTTCTTATAGGTACACAAGTATTTATAGTTTTAATAAAACAACAGAAAACATAAAATCCCAATACCTAATGCTTAACATTTAAAACATAAAATAACACTAAAATATAAATTAAGTAGATACATTTACACTATACACTCAAGCTATAACTAGTATAAGCCATCATTTCTTAGACTATTTACCTACATTGTTAAATTAATTATTATTTAGTTTGTAATCTAATAGCTGTTGTAAACATTTTATTAAATAATACCAATACCACAGAATAGAAACCTTATCTAAATGATATCTATGATGTGCTTTCTTGTGCCCTATCTACAATCTTTCTTTATTATGTAAATATTTTTAAATGTTGTCATCTATATTATATACCAAATTTGATAATTTATAATAATTATTTTTTAATATCTTAGTGTTATGATGGATAACTGTTTTTTATGTTCTTATGAGGCCGAATGCCTAAATTATTTATTTAGTCATTTTAATATTCCGTCAAATGGTGTTACTTGGGGCACTATAAAATTTTGATTGTAGGTAACTTAAAAACTATTTAAGTTAGGGAATTTCATGTAATTACAAAAAATCTGGGTCTTACTTTGTTTTATGAAAATATTATTGATTTGAGTTTTTTTCTTAAACTCCTGTATATTTATTTTTTATTTTTTATGCTTGTCCCAAGTTGTACCATAAAAGTTTAACTTGGGGCAAACATATAATTATCATACAAAAACCAAGTTTCCTTTACTAAGACTTATTTGGGGCAAAAAAATAATATTTTTAAAAGATTCCTTGAATTTTTTTAAATTAGAAAAACATTTTGTATTTATTTTTGAAAAAATGTACACTAATTAAAAATAAATTTAAAAAACAATTGAATTATAGATTTATATATTTCACATTAATTACATTTTTATAGTTGAAAACAAAACAATGTTTATACAAATTAAAAACCCTAGGTATGTAGGTAATACATTATGACTTATGTTATATCAGTCTACTATTAAATCAGAATACTTATTTTAAATTATAATTAATTAACATATTTTAACAATGAGAATAGCAATACATAATCAGTCTTGATTTTATAATATTTTCAGATGTAATTCCCATTAACAACATTTTAAACATTTTAAATTTCACATAAATTATGAGAAATGTCATGTGAGATTAATGGAAATCCCCATTTACTAGCTACAATAAGACCTTTGACTAAATCCTGTTCTTCGTTATAGTTCAAAACACAGGGTCTTTCAACTGATGATAAATTTTGATCATGGCGTTTGCGGTGAATTGTGGATTTAGAAATGCCAAACTCTTCAGATGCTTAACGTTTAGTCAGTTTATGAGATTTTACAAAAAGTACTGCTCTTTGAAGTGTTTCTTCATTATATGTTTTGTATGGTCTTGCTCCAATTTTCTTTTTTTGTCCAACCATTTCTTTAAAAGAAAAATTATAAATACATTATTTTATAAAAAAAAAAAAAATCAATAAGTAGATAACTTAATATAATCAAGCCAACAATATTATATTATACTTATATAATTCAAATTATACACTAGTAAAAACAAATAGGTAATGATGTATTTTAAACTAATTTTACTAGGTATGTACAATCTACTAAGTTTCATCCTTGTGTAACATGGACCACCTTGCCCCAACTTACACATACATCACTAAAACTTAAATAACTTAATAAATATTATACTTATAAATGTAATAAATATTAAAATACAACAATTACATGAATTGGAAACTTATTTTTATTTATCACATCACTCAAAAAACAATACTTTTTCTTGTTTATACAATACTATTAAGGTATGTCAAATGCTTAACAAATTACATTTACTTTATTATACATATTAAATATACTTACTAATAATTTCTGATCTTCAATTTAACCCGTCAGTAGGCGCGTGTATATTTGTAACACAGGCGCGTATGAGCGCGGCGATCACTTTCCCAGTTTTTACTAATTAACAGTGGCGTAGCCAAGGGGGGGCTAAGGGGGCTATAGCCTCCCCCATGGGCCGTGCCGTGTTTATATGTATAATGTATCTTGACTATTTAATAGAATCAATGCTCATTTTAATCAAAGGCATATTGATGTTATGCCACTTGAAGGACTTATTCCGGCTAATTTAAATATGTATGACGATAAAAATATTATAAAAGCTGCTAAAATATATGTCCAAGATCTCCATGATGATACCTCATCTACAATCAGAGCTGACCTGTTCATATGGAGGCAACAATGGAGTCAAAATACTATTCCAAAACCGAATTCTGCTCTTGATTCACTCTCTCATCGCACCAATCTTCGATCTAACATTAAAATACTTTTACAATTATTCGCCACGTTACCAGTTACCTCTTTCACTCCGGAAAGAACGTTTTCAGCACTTAATCGCTTAAAATTTTTTTTAAAAAGCACCATGTCGGAAAACAGACTGAATGGGTTAGCTATGGATAATATAAATAAAAAAGAGCAATTTGATGAAAGTGAAATAATAACTGAATTTGCCAGAAATTCACCTAAGAGAATGCAGCTGTCAGAGTGGAGCAAGTGACTGAACACTGAAACCAAAATTATTATTATTATTATAAATTACTAGCTGACCCGACAAACGTTGTTTTGTCATATAAATTATTTCTAGAGAATATTTTGCTAGAAAAAAATAACTAATTAAATATAGGCATGTAAGAATATGGGTAAGGATAAGGATGTAAGGAATAGATATGGAGTGCTATGAATGGTGACGAAATATAAAAATGAAAAAACATCAAACATTTATTTTTTTAATAATTTATTAAAATTGATCCATTAAAATTATATATATCGCTAATTATGACAATATTAGTAAAAAACAATATATATCCCTTAATGCAACAGAGTGTACAATATTTTTTGTTATTCCATCTTTCGCCAACACAAACTGGATGGCTCGAGAGCACACCACGTATAATTATCCGTATGAAAAATATGATGTGCTAAAATCTAAGCTACAGATATTATTTGGCTTTGAAACTTATTGATAGTCATTGCAAATGCCAATCTAATTGGAAATTTAAGGCGTTTAAATTGTATTGGCACATCTGTGGGTACAATAGAGATTCGCGGTAATAATATATTTTCACCTCGGAATTTGCCATTTAAAATTATGGCTTCGATAACATTTTTCATTAATTTTTTAACAACTTATCGCGTGTCGTTGTACAACTGTGGTAGGTCAAATTATGAAGCAAAATAACCGGAGAACAAACCTTCAATTGTAAATTATGCGGTGGCATATCTGGTAAGTCCAATGAGTTTAAAAACTGTTAGATAATTTACAGCTTCAGTAGCATAGCAAACTATATCTATAGATTTGTATTACACCATGTCTCCTGGTAATAAATGTTTATCTTGAGATTCAATTCGTTGACGTCCACATTTTTTACTACTAAAATTCCTCTTTCTGCCAGCCACTCATGATTTGTGTATTGTCTGTGTACATTGGAAAATATCTAGTCAATGAGAGCATCTTGCGAATAAATGATTGTGCAGAAATCGGTCGGTAATTTTATACATTCCGTTTCATCTGTAGTAACTTTCCCATCTCCAATATCTAACAATTGTTTTGAGAATCTTCTATACGCAGCTTTTTTTGATTAAATCGCAAGTATCAAAATCGTTCGCTCTATATCTTTACATACATTTCGACCATGAATTGTTGACGAAGCTCATGATATCGTAGAATAATTTTGTCCTGATCGCGTCTAATCATCAACCGATATGCATAATAATTTTTGAACTAACATTCTTATTTATTTTGGCACCTGTTGCGGGATCTTTTTGTTTAATATTTATGCAATATCCGTCATTTACTACCAAAAATAAAATTAATAGTTTTTAAATAGTTTTTTTTATAGTTTTTTAATAGTTTTATTTAATAATTCATTTTCAATTGTGCAGTTATCGACCGGGTCAAAAATTATTAAATTAAACTATGATTTATTAAACAATAGCACTTTTCCAAAAAAAATTTTCGTAAAAACCTTCTCCTGGCAATTACAAACGATTAAAAAAAATTTGAGCTAAATCGGCCCAGCCGTTCTCAATTGATGAAATGTTATACATTTTTGGCACCATTTATATATATATATATATATATAGATAACTAATAACTAATTATTTATTAACTTTATCGGACTAAATGTACGCCTAAAACCTTCTCTGTGATGTCCTCTTTAATTTAAAAAAACTGCATGACGATCCAATATGTAGTTTCAGAGTTTATCCCGAACAAAAAAAAAGCGACTTAATTTTATATAGTAGTATAGAATAGATATAGATATAGATATATTAATAAATATTTTTACAACTATACTAAAATGCTTGAATTACGTTTAGAAACTTGGTGGTAGATGGTGGGGGGTTAAGAATGAATTCTCATATCCTCTCTTACCTTACTTATCCAAAAAAAGTGGTTTCCTAAGTATGATGATTTAAAAAATTTACAATCATTAGCTTTAAGTATGATTTGTAAATGGTATAGTGACACAGTTATTCCCGAAATAAAATTGATATTCTAATTAATGATAACCAAGATTTTGTCGATTCAATTGTTTCAGTTCAGTATTCAGGTCCATATGATTTAAATAACCGCGACGTTACATTTTTTGTTTCATGGGTAAAAATTAATGGGCTTTTATATAACTCCAAGAGTATGTCTGTTATTCTAAAGGTATGTGATGAAAACAACGATATGTTATCATTATTTGGGTTTATTAAAAGTATTTTCATTGTCAAAAACGAACCATTTATTATATATGTTTTATATAAAACCATTTTTTATAATGAGCATTTTGGAGCATTTTAAGTAATATTGACCAACAAGTTAAATTTTATAAAATTTAAAGACATAGAAAACAGTTTTCCTGTTCACCATTAATGATGGAAATATATTGATAAAAATTTAAATAACCAAATTTTTTTATTATTGTACTACCCATATTATATTTATGTTATTTATATTTTTGTCGCCAAGACTACACAATGTAATAACTAGTATGATATTTAAAAACAATATTATTAAAAAGCTGTCCTAATTATATTAAATATTCATTTTATACATTTTTTTTTTTTCTATATTATTTATTGTAAAAAAATCTATACTATTTGTTTAATGAGAATGCACCACGTCGCACATGGCAAGGCACCAAGATGAAACTTGGAACAATTAAATACTCCACCACTTACAATTAATTATTATTATTATTATTATTATGTCCACATAATATAATATATTGTATATTTAATCTATGATATCTCCTATTGTTATTTGTTTTTGGAATAATAACTATATACAAAATCTTTGATACGTAGTTATTTTAATTGGTCACCAAATAACCAGTAAATTTGTTACACAAATGAAAAAAAAAAAAATAAATAAATATTGTAATTACAAAAACGAAATTATATTTGGTTACTATATTTAACAACGTTCTTTTAAAATTTTATAGGTAAAATCATGTACTAGTCAAAAAAATAGCAACTATATTAGGTACAATTTGAATGAATAAAATATTGTAATTTTATAGTAAAAATTACTGTATATGACAGCAGGTACTGCTAAATATATAAAATATTTAAGTATAAAACTTGGTTACGAATACATAATTTTACAGTAGTAGTTATTACGAGTTATAGCTCAATAAACTGTTTATTATAGTAAATTAAATTTCTACTGCAGTGATATGAACTAAACCTTCCAGTTCTAATTATTAGAAATTTTAGTGTGTACTACTATAAATACTGTTTGGACAACCAAATAAAAATATACAGTGAACTATAAAATTGTAGTAAAAATTACTTTATTTACTAGTAACAATGACTATAATAACTTAACTAAAACATTATAGTAAATCTCACTAATATTATAGCTATCCCTATAGCAATTATAAAATACTATTAAATATACTATTTTAATAGTGGGTTGAACTGTTTTGTTTTTTCCGTGTAATAACTAATACGTTATTTAAGTATATTTATCACCTATGGTCTCTACTTTATAGTCTGTACGTTTACCGGTCTACATGAATATTTCATAATAAATACTATAAAAGTATAAAATATAATGCCGTTTAATAAACGTTTAATTCATTTTGCGCTATCAACTATCCTCTAAATGTACTTTTATTATACGCCATACACCCTTGCGGCTTGCTGTATAAATAGTGTAGTAAATTTTCATATTTATTATTTTTGAATTTTGTCTTATGATAATAATTACCGATCCACGGTAGATAATAATAAAACGGTAAATACCGTACATTCGATGTATATACTATATCATACATTCGGTATATATATTCTTTCAACCGACTATTCGGTAAATATCGAAAAATCGATATACCGGTTAGTATAAGATGCCGATATTTATAAATATCGGTAAATCGAAATACAGGTGATTCACCGGTATACCAAAAATACCCCCAACTCTATCAGATACGATATCTGTCTGGTTATACGGGATTACGAGAATAACATAGATTTTCTTATAAATCATTATATGTATAGCTGTAAGCCTACACCGTTTTTATTTATTAATTTAAAGACTTGTGTAGTTGTGTTTATAACCTACTGGCTACTACAATTACTTCAAGTTTTAATATGAGTAATTCTAGCTATAATACTGATGACGAAAGTGATTCAGAACCGCATAATGCATCTCTTTCGACTATTTCTCTGCAAAATGTTAGTTTACCATGGCCTAATTACTCCAAATATATAATATTTTTTTTTGTAAAGTATTCCAAAGACTTTTTTAAAGTATTTGAAATACTATACAATTAAAGTATTTGAGTAGTATCTTAAATGCTTGAAAAAAAATGTATTTGAGTACTTACTTAAATACTTTTTAATAATATTCTTTACAGTTCTGCAAACGCAGTACATACTTGCTGCGTAATTGCGTGGAAAAGATTCACATCGTTAGAAAATATATTCGCTTATGTTATATTATAATTTACCTTTATCGAGCATAATTACCTCGTCAAACTTTGAAAATAGTGAGAACTGCCGTTTCCAATATTTATGGGTTCGATTTAACATCGACTCCTGAGAGAATAACAATTTAATTGGTTTAATATTTAAGAATGTAAGTGAACGATCGTGCATATGCTTTCGATCGACCTTTTACACGTACGTTGGTATTACGATTTTAAATGTTTTTTTTTTTTTTAATGTTCGCTACTTTACATTATACTTCAACAAATATTCTTATAAATATTCAATAAGATTACTCATTAAATAGGGTTGGTGATAGTGGTGGTAGTTTCTTCTCTCGGGTCGGTCGTAAAAAGGAAACTGCAATCGACCAGGTTCAACCAAAGGGATTAATAGAGTAAACACTTATCATAATTTCAAACAAGACATCCTGGAAATATGGGACACATATTGTTGCTCATTGATATGAAGAGCCACTACTCAAAGAAAGACGCGTATACATCGATAAAATGGCCTCCTCCACATAAATTTTTACCGTTATTTTATAAGTTTTTTTTAGATAATGGTTTTTTTTCTTTTTTTCACGTCGAAAATTTATCGCGGGAAAAAATAATTACTAGAAATCTGCTCTAAATTGGTTGATACTATAATCGTGCAAACCTGGGAATCAGCTTTTAACGAGCCGGGTTTCGTGCTATTGGCCGTCGGTGCAGGTAACAGGGCTCTTGTAACCTGCAGTGCAGGCACTCCCACGGCTTTATCTGCGTCGACCATTTGTGCCATTTCGTCGGCTATCGTCCGTGCCCTTTTCCCCACCACCACGTTACACATCCCTGCGGGACTGTTCACGTATTCGACGTCGATGCATGACGCGATGTGGCATATGACCACGTCGGCCTGAGTGGATCCGTCCACGTAAACGGTCTCGTCATCGGACACGACATCGCTATAGCGACCTAGTGACTATAGTGGCCGGGCTCGCCGCGTGCATCTGTTCGCGTATGATACTTCGAAATGGCCACACGCGACGTCACGAGTGGCTATTCGAGTGCGGTCGACTGAATTTCCGATGGTAGCGGTGACAGTCGCGGACATTTTGTCCATTTGTGTGCCAGTGTCGGCTATGGCCGCTGGGCAGTGAAGACGATCAGTGCGGATCTGTTGACCGTCTCGTCGTCGCCATCGTAGTGTTCCGGCAATGCATCTTCGATACGCGAAACCACGGCGAGTTAAAGTGGAAAAAGCGTGAGGCACGTGTGAAAACATAAGTAGATCGACTATCCTCGGCATCTCGCGTGAATCGAGAAATTTAACCGTATTTATCATAGACGTTCTCTGTCATCGCGGTCCAAAATTTGGGCAGATGACACAAAACACTAATAAGTGCCATGTTTCCGTATTCGAGATCGCATAAGAACTGTAACGGCATTCGGAAGCGCAACGACGATCGGAACTGAAAAAACAATACGCATTTTATATGCGGTGGGGCATTCGGTCTCACATCGGACGTGATAGCTTCGCATGGTAGAGGAACAAAATCGTTACGATTCATTTTACGATACAGGGGTGGCTCCAGAGCCTTGGTTATGGGGGGGGGGGCAAGTTATAATTTTACAAAATCTTATAACAAAAATAACAAAAATAAAAGAACAATTTAGTCCGTATAGAAATGTGCATTACGCAATTCATGTTTTGAACATAATAAAATAACAATAAAATCATTGGTGTATATAAGAGGGGCCTAGTGGGCTACAGCTGCTCCCCAAAATATTTTAAAAAACTTAAAAATTATTTTAAACGTTTGTTATATTTTAATGGTGCTTTATGCTTATTTAGAACTTGCGTCCAACGTTAAATCATTTTGGGACATTCTGTAAATGAAATGTAGATAAGTACGAGTACCTACTGTGTCTTGTTAGTAATTTTTAGATAGCAGTGGTAATTTAACTCTGTCCATAGTAGCTCCTCCCGAAAATATTTTCTTTGTACACCACAGCATAATATCATACCATAGTATATTTTATATTAATATAGTTTATTTATAGCATTTTTGATTCTTCATAATATAGATAGTAAGTACATCGTATACATATCATACCTCTGTGGCTCTATCTACATACTTGTGCGTGTCGTATAACTGTCTATATTATAATATGCATTTTTGTTAACAATATAAATTTTTTTATAAATTCGGTACGGGCTTGGGGGGGAGTCACGGCTCTATTCTCCCCTGGAGCCGCCCCTGTTACGATGTAATTGTATAGTTCCGTTTACCTCGTTGTCGATCCCATTTTTTTGAATATTTTGATATATGAATCAGAAAAATGATTTTTGATAGTATATTCTCTAAATTATTTCTACGGATTTCAATAGTTGAATAATTAACGATTATAAATATTCCGAGTCATTAAAACCATAATTTTTTGTAAATAAGCATTTTAAAATTTTAATAGTTAACTTTTGATGATTTCAAATGAAATTTTATCTCAGAATCTTATCAATGAAACAACTTCTTCTAGTAGTTCAAATAGTGAGAAGTTAGTCAAAATGTGATACTGTGATCTCATAATTTAACATTGGAAGAATTGGATGGCAGTTTGAATAAAAACCGGAAAATATTTTAGACATTGTTGAAAACGTATAAAAACTTCCTGTTACATTCGAGTTTCCGTGATCAGGTTCAAGAAATTTAAAATTTCAGTACAGTTGGTTTACATGTTTTAGTTGGCTAGCATATTCTGCGAAAGATGATGATGTTTTTTATATGTATTGTGTGGCACACGGCATTAAACATGGTGGGAAAAAAGAAACAGCATTAGGAAAATTGGTTAAAAAACCCTTTCCAAAATTTGAAAAAGGCACTAGAAGATTTTTAAGACCACGCGGAACTTGACTACCAAAAAAAAAAAAACGTGCTTGGTGTTGAAAATGTACGTGATATCGCACATGGAAAAAAAGACCAATAGATGTTCAATTTGATAAACAATAAGGAAAATCAAAGAGTGATACCATTAAAAGATTAATGCTTTTAGTCAAAGCGATAATTTTGTGTGGCAAGCAAGGCATCGCACATCATGGGTACAGAGATGATGGACGACAATCGGAAACTTTGCAGGAAAATCCAATATCTAACGAGGGAAATTTTCGAGCGATTTTACGATACCATGCTGAAGTAGATGATGAACTACGACATCTTACTTTTTCTGCTCAAAATGCAATGTCTATCAACAAGACATTTTAAAATGAAATTATTGACATTTACCACAACTTGACTATAAGGTACATAAATAGGAATGTTAATGAATCTCAAGAATTTTATATGTACATTGTGTAGCCCATAGCTTAAACCTAGTGATTAATTTATTTTGCGAAGTTGTTGGTATTAGGAATGCTCTGGGAACTATTTGATCCCTACACAACTTTTTTCGTTGGCCGAAGAGATTAGAAGTGTTAAAAAGCGAAATCATAAAAACAAAAAGTGAAAGACGAAAGCAGAGGCTTAAGTCTAAATGCCCAACAAGATGGGCAGAAAGCCATAAAGCTGTATCTACGTATATTGAATTACATGCGTTAATAATTAAAGGATTTGAAGAAATAATAACTTGGAATGATCCAGAGACTTAATCTTCAGCTTTTCAGCTTTTAACTACAATTTCAGCGCAGAACTTCAAATTTCTTGCTTTATCGTTATTATCCGTACACATAGTGATTTTATTTCTGGGGGGACTGTAAGTTGCGTCTCAATGCACCTTTTTGATGTAAATTGTATGCCGAGTATTTTTTGGGTATATGTAAATTGCGTCCCGTGTATTTTTTGTGCATTGGTAAATTGCGTCCTGGATATTTTTATTTTAAAATGTATATTACCAATTTACAACCAATATTTTTCTTCCCATTTTATCAGATATAGATGGCTTATGATTATGTTCATTAAAAATTTCAATTTCAGTATTAATATGACTATTTAATTTTGCAACGCACTTATACGTTTTGACGATGTAAAACCAACGTTCAACATAATTTATTAAAAACTTGTGAAAACGAAACTTATGACCAACAATCACTTTTAATGATTAATTTTTTTCACTCTGCATTCTATTATTTATTTCATTATTTATCACGTTAATTTTCAAAAATCTCCACGTGCACTTGTATAGAACGGTTATCGGTGAACTAATATATGTTCGTCGTGTATAATGTTATTACAGTAAAATTTAGCAAATAGACAACCGGATATATTATTTTGATATGAGTCGTTATTACCCAGCCATCAATAAAAACATTATAAATGTTAGTTTTACGGATTTTCAGTCTTAACGTAATCGTATACATGACAGAAACACAGGCCGTAACTTACGTATGTACTTGAGAAATACCGGGCCGCAAATTGCGTATGTTGTTATCGGAATCTTTTTTTTTGGGACGCAACTTACATTTACCGCTACTTCTGAGCCGCCAATTACAATCGCCTAATCAAGATCTTTTAGAAGCAATGAGATTAGCAAACGACGCTTTAAAGGAATTTGAAGAAATGCAACAAGTTACTAAAAAGCTTTCATCTACTTTTAGAATATGCAAAGAAGTATGTTCCAACTTAGGTATAGAAATTAAAGTACCACGGTACAATAATCGCCAAATGAATCGTTTTAATTTGAAAACCGGAGATGCCGAGGCATACTATCGCATTTCTTTTTACATTCTTTTTTTAACACATATATTACTCATTTTAAAGTCGGTTTTTAGATCATAAATCAGTTTTAGATAATTTTTGTGTTTTATTTCTAAAGTATGACTTTGACGAAAAAAAGGCTGAAGAATTATTCACATTCTATGAAAAAAAAGTTGATTGTTCAAAACAAAACTTTTTTGCGGAGTTAAAAATGTGGAAACATCGAATTTCAAACAAGAATTTTCAAAATGTTTTTGAAGCATTGCAAATAGTGAAAAAAACATCTTTTGGTAATTTTTTCAAAATTTTACATATAGTGGCACTCTTGTCTGTTTCAATAGCTACACCTGAACAAAGCTTCTCATGTTTAAAAATTATCAAAACCTACCTGCGAAATATAACAGGTTAAGAAAGGCTCAACGGTCTAAATTCTATGAATATTTATAAATCTATAAATGTATCAGCTAATGAGGTTTTTGAAGAACTTTTCAAAAAACCAAGAAAAATATAATGCAAATTTTTTAATTTAATTGTAAAATTATATTAGGTTATATAAAATAATGAATTAAGATAATATTAAGTAATATAATACATTAATTAAATTCTAAGACAACTAATTTCTTATATGAATAAAAAATACAAATTATATACTTTCCTTCATACTTTTTAAAAAAATGAAATCTTTTTCGTAATTCATAAAATTATTGATTCTTAATATATATTTTCCCTGATTTTTTTTTTGGTGTGGGGGGAGCAAAACTCTCCCTCCCCCGTGGATTCGTCACTGACTCTAGTGTTAACCTAATAAGGTGTGTAGCCGTGGTGTGTGTCAATATTGGCAGAGCGTTCATTAAAAATCCGGTGCAAAGTACGATTTGCTTAATCACCGATAACTACTATTTCCTGGTGCATTTAATCTCAACTCAATTGTACCGTGAACTTTTGACGGTTACTAATGGTTCCTCTTGATTTTGCTGATGAACAGGTATTTTGGCGGAACAAAAGCATCTGAAATTAAACAGCGTGTGTAAGTCCCTTCTGCATTGTTTGGTACATAATACATCGTCTAAATTGTACGCTTAATGAACGTACAACTGCATCAGCCCTGCACAGAACTTTATTATTTATGCGTATTCAATACATGTCATACAGGACATACACACACTCATATATGTGTATATGTATATACGTGGTATATATATCACAGTATTACACATATATATGCATACGAGACGATAGTAATTAACGATTATAATCTGAGAACAATATAGAACTACTTGATATAACCACCGTTGATTGGGGACGGAATCAATAGCGTATGGGACTCCTACACACATATATGTATATAGGTAACATGTAAAGTACATTTTTTTTTATGTCTACTAATGCTGCAGCACGCTTTGTAAGTACTATTGTTGGTGGTAGCGAGAGAGGGGGCTCTTATCACGTGCCCCGAATCGTGTGACGCGACGATATTTTATTAAAGTGGTTTTTGTACACGATGCCACTGACACCGTCATTGCCGTCACCGCAACGCGACTTCAATGTGCTGACATTTTCATAGAAATATGATTTAAGGATGAAGTTGTGTTCACCGGAAATTAAATCTTAGTACCAGATAATCTCGTCGCTTTTGAGAAAATTCTCCCAAGAAATACTTTCAAGAGCTCGTAAATAAACGGATAGTCAATAAACGTAAACAATTTGAGTACCTATAAAAATATTTGATAGAGAAACGATATCAGATTTAAAAGAAAACGATTTGTTTATACAGGTTCCGGAGTGATAAGTCCAGTCAAATAATGTGAGTAAATATACAATATAATGTTAACAACGAGATTCTCATGTTTTCCATAAGGTTTATATATAACGAAATTGGATAAACAACAGCAGTTAAAAATCAAAAAAACTAACGGTATTTTATACATATGAGCAATGTTTGAGTCGAGGAAAGTAGTATGTACTTGTAATCGTACTATAGTATGTTTACTTTTATAGTTTAAGATGGTTAATTTTTTTTTTTTTTTTTTTAACAGATTCGGCGGCTGGGGCCATTGGCTTTAAAAAGAGTATTTACTAGGATGTTTTAAATTATGGACAAATATTCAATATACGTTTTTTTTCTTTTATTAAATTAATATTTGTTATACTTGATCAGTGTAGTTCAAATAGTTATGTGTATTTAGATAGCTAACAATGACAACAATAAAGGATCAAGACCTATATGTAATTTCATAACGTTTCATCAATTAAATATTTATTATACTACTCATTTTAAAATGCAAAATATTTTCCATCATTCACTGCTATAGTTTTAATTTTTGAGAAACTTTTGACCAAAGAGTCTAACTATAGGTTTTAAAATTATAAAATTATAAATTGTCCATGATATTAAACACTGAAAGGCCTAGATTACCAATTCTAACCAATTAATTAGTTACTTTTGTGTTTTTTTTTTTTTTTAAGAAGTTCATAAAACTACCAAACAATCAATGATGAATGGAGATTTATAATATACTTAGCAAAATATTTGGAGACAACATTGAAAACATTGAATGAATATAACTGATTATGTAGCGGAGGATAAATCATAACTGTATTACCAAAATATTATTTTACATTCTAAAATGTATAGAAGTATATGATTTGATGAAATATTATACAATTTGGTTATTGATGGGAGATAAAACACAAACAAAACTCTTTCCTTTTAAAATTTAAAATTCTAATACTGTAGAATATTCACATAACGTTTCACGCTTAGAGATTTGTTTAACATAAGCCTGTAAACAGCAAAAATAACCGAAGATTATTGTGGTACACCCAAAAAATATTAAAAATAATGAGATCATTTTGATATGAATGTATTGATGATAGAAGATTTGCTACATCAACTGGCAACTTTCCGACTTGCTGTGTCAGATCGAAGTTGTAGTCTAAACGTATTAGGTGACCGGTAGTCTTTTGTCGTTTAGATTGTCGAATGCATTAGTCAGCTGCATAAGGTCTTATAAAGTTACACACTTAAAGATGAAAGAGAGATTGAAGTTTGATCGCATGGTCACACATTTTATTGGAGACATGCTATATGAATATGACCCCAAAATACAGATACTTATTTAGTTCTAGACTACGAAACTGTAAAAAGTATTACCGTTGATAAAAATACAATGAATGTGGGAAATAAACATTAATAAACAAACTATTAAGGTAAACTAATAAGTTGCATTTATATAACTTAATATATACGAGTAGTTATATATATTATCCCTTTTTTAATTTTTATTATAGGTTATGTTTGTTACATTAAATAATTGAATATTTTTTTAAATTTATATTGTATATTGTATTTTACTTACATTTTAAATATTTATCTTTTGATTATGTTATAAATAAATAAAGAGATTTACAAAAAAAAAAACATTTTATTTTAATTATTTATTATTTTATTTTGACTAGTAATTAAACTTGGATACTATTATAATTAATTCATAACATTGTTAAAATAAATCTTCGACATAATAAGTATAACTATCTAAACATATACTACGCGAATTATCAAAAGCCTTTTGACCATAGACAATTTCAAGAATTGATAGGCTTTAAATTATTTCTTCCTAAGATAATCTTTATATTATTTATTATTATTCATAAAAAAAATGTTGATCTTCTTGAGAATTTAGAAGTTGCCCTAATCTTAATATTGAAATTTCTAGTTTCGTCTATGAATATGAACATATAGGACCGTTCAATGAAAACACTTAAATTAAATAATATTGTTGTTTGGTAAATTGTTATAACAATTTGTTACTTTTTGTTTAACTTTTTACTTTTAATTTAAATATGTTTTTACTCAATTGTAAATTTAAAATGTGGAAAACGAATCATGATACATTTTTAGAGAAAGTTATAAAATGTGTTGTTACAAATTGATTATATCAAAATCTGAAACTTTTCTTTATAAATTATTTTTTACTTAATAAATAAACGGCTACTAAATGAGTCTGTAAAATCGTGTAAATTGTTATTTATATTCATAACATACCCGATTCTGCATGATTTTAAATTCAGCGTTGTTGAAACATCCGTTAAACGTTTTTCAATATGTTAATAATGTTAACATTTTACAAAGGTACGCCACATATATTTGACAAATTACTCATTTACTCATTAACCAAAAATGTTTAACGAATGGTACGCAAAGCTGCGTTCAAAATCAAAATCTACATAATTTTGCGGAATCGTTCTCCCCGAAATACACAATTTAGAACGTGGACCTATTAAATTGTATATAATTTATTGGTATACCAGTAATAAAATTATTACTATTAACAGAGTATTATTTTTTTGAAGCCACGAAAAACTACAAGGAAAAATGTTTGTTTACTGTATATTCTAATTAATATCAAGTTTAAAACTGATAATTTTATTCAGTATTTAATTTTATGCAAATTATAAACTATTAGTACCTACAATCAGTATTACATCTAATCAAATTACACACCTTCGTAATTTATAACGATTGTTGGTGTTTGAGTCTGAATGTACTGTCTATATTATGTTTTTTTTATGTTGTATTAATTCATTTGTTTGTCATTTATGTTATCATTTTCGTGCGATGCGTAGCGGTGCGTTGCTTATCCGAGGCCCTCGTCGGCGGCGGCGATAAGCCTCCATGTGCGACCGGCCAGTTACGCAATCGCGCTGTTATCATCGCATCAAAGTGTCGTTATTTCCACGTTTTCAAAGGTTTTCGGTTATGTTTTTGTAAAAGTAAAAGTCATGTTCTCAGTGCCACAAAGTTTCATAAGTTCTCGTGTTTTTTGGTTTAGTGTGGTGGCACTGAGACATTTATCTTCATTTTGTGGTGTCCGGCGGCCCTAGCCTTCGTGGAAAATGTCGCCGGCACCGTCTCTCTCTCTGTTCGTCTCCGCCGTAGTGTTAATACCCGTTTGTCGTTTGTTCCTGTGTGCAGCCATTTTGTTATACCACGTTTTTGTCTTATCAGTTTTGTTGTGAATCAGTCATTGGTAACTATCGCGCATAATATTTGCCCATCATTAATTTGTTTTGTCCCTCTAGGGTGTTCAATTTGTTACCATTGACTGCATTGTTTAGTGATTTAACGTGGGTATATTGTGTTGTATGGTCCGGTTGCAGCAGAGTCGTGGTGCAGTTAGCGTTGTGTTGTAGTGTGCGGAATCACTTGTATTTTTTATTGTATTAATTTTATTATTAATTACGGATTCCGGCATTGCAACACATCATAACTGCACGAGGTAGGTGGTGCACCATTATTTTTTATATTATTTGAAGACCGACGGGTCTATCACATTGTATTTATTTATTATTTATTATTAGTGTGCGCCGTGTGGGCCACACATTGTTGATTTATTTATTTTATTGTGTAATTTATATTTTCGTTGTGCCGCTGTAGGGCCACCTTGCATTTATTATTATTATTATTATTATTATTATTATTATTATACTATATTTTTATTATACAGTCCACTTATTATATCCAATCTTTGTATAATAATTAAGGCGAACAAGCCAGCCCTATAAAATTGTTGGGCACTTGCCGCGCCTACAGTTGGTAGTCTATGAAAATATTGTTAATTAAATGAATACAGTGTAACGTTCAAGAATCTTTACGTAAAGTTGTGTGCGTTGCGAATACCTATGCGCTGATTATTATTATTACTATTATTATTATTATTATTATTATTATTATATTGCTCCAATGCACAGCCACGGCTTGCAAATAATGTTGCTGCTCGCTTCCCTCCGTTAGTACCTCATTGATAAATATTACCGGCCAATCAAATTATATTAAAAAAAAAAAAACATCGTTCAAGTCTCCGTGGACAGCTAAGCTTCGGAGAACGGGGACTTGGCCCATGACTGTCCAACCACCAATACCTTCGTCAGCCCAGCAGCCTCAGTGGCGCTCCTGTGAACTCAGAAGATTGTTGGCTGTTTTTTCAAATCTCAGGATGTGTGGCTAAAGTCAATCCATCTCCGTCGTTGGAAAATTCCTCTTCCGAACGGTAAATAATATTATGACCCTTTTGCATGACGCCTTGGGCGGCAATATTTATTTATTTACTATTTTATTTACTTATTATTATATTTTGTATATTTGATATGGCGATTTGTGTCTCGGTCATGAAATGTTCATTATTATAACTTATTTGTATTTTATTATATTGACCCCTTATATTTTCTCTCTTTTGATATTATCACCGAATTTTTATACCATTTAGTTTTTTTCTTCGGTATTAAATTAAACTTAATTTTTCTCCCCTTTAAATAAAATAAAAGGCAAAACAAAATAATAAAACTCTTTTCTTTACCCCAAAAACCAGTGGTTATTTTTTATTTATTATACCTATTTTCTTCTTATTTCGACCTATGCATCTTTGTCTAGGATTATGATGTGTAGGATAAAATCTTACAGCTCCTACAGAAATGTCTCGACTGTAAGTCGGTAGGTCGGGGTGCCTGTCGACGTACGCTCGCCCTCGTGGAGCCCATTACTACGGCGCCATCATGCGATAAGTGTTCCCTAGGAACCATCTAACGAGCGAAACGGGGCCGAGACGTCACAACAGTTATTTTTTTAAATCACGTCAACTTATAATAATATAATATAATATAACCCATATATCGAAGTATAAATTTGAACGTTTATAATCATTGTAACTAATAAATCGGTTGTGTCATATTTTACATGTATATTAAACAAGGAATCTTTATGAACATTTTTGAAATGACATATAATTATATAATTATTAGGATATATAATTATAATTTTTGACTAATTTATTCAAGAGCTACAGTAACTATAGAAAATAAATTACTTAATCGTTGAAAAAATTCTAATGAGATTATTAATCAATTTATATTATTTTATAAATCAACATTATACGATTAGAATACATTAAGTTATTAAGAAATATTCAAATATAAAAGTTTATGTATTTGTTATTTGTTATAACAACTAAGTTTAATGTTTATACTGATATATAATATATAGTTGTGACACATTAGTTTAAATAAGTAAAATATTCAAGTATAACTTTATTTTAACACCAAACTATTAAAAAGTTTGTCATTGGATGTACTACATTATTCGCGATTCTACGTAACGAAGCCAATTTGTATTTCGAAACACACCTTCATCGCTCAGATTAATATATTATACTAAAGCCAAATAGATTTTAAAATCAATTGCATTTCAAGACATACAGTTAAAATGTACAGTAAATTTGATTTAAAGTAATCATTTTTGAGTGTTCAAATAAGTATTGAATCACTAATCGTTGGTACTTAGATTTCATTACATGAATTTTAATGTACACGAATAAGTTTAGATTTTATCAGACTGAAAGTTTTTAGGTACCAGATGTCCGCTGGATTGACGACTAGGCCGAAAACTTTCGTTTTGGAATTGCTGTTGTTATAAAAGTTATCCTCTTTACTATCACGTTCCAAAGCCTCAACAAATTTGTCATAAACAATAAAACAATATATTTCCTCTTTATAAAGGCCATTTGAAACTTTTTACGGATTCGAAATACGAAATTATATTATACATTGTAGGCAGTTTTATGCATTATCTAGATAAAATATAGTTATCTTTTCATCTTACAAAGATAAATAAATTGACTATCTGAAAATAGTCATCTAGGTAATCAGTCAATGATTTTGAAATTATTGACACAATTTTATTTTAAATCCTCAACATTCACCGTGCTATTTAATTACTATTATTGGAGCATCAGCTAGTTTTTTAATAATAATATTTACGAAATTATTACGATAATAGAATAATTATGTTCTACGCGGAGTACGAACGTTGGCTCGACGACGATACGATATAGAAGAAAAACAATTTTAGCTATAAATTACACCTAGTCACTTAATTGTGTTCATATAGATATAATAGGTTTTATGTAAATACGTACACAAAATTACGGAGAAAACAGAATCCACTGTGGCGCTATTTTTACTTGTTCAAATACACATACTTGTTAATGAGTAGTTATTATCTGTATCAAATATACCTAGTTATTTTTCTTCCGTATTTGCCATTATCAAAGTTTAATGTTGTTATCTTGTTTATACATATTGTGTCATTTAGTAAGTTTTTTAATCTACGAACATGTGATACTACAATATATTTCAACTCATTAATTGAAAATGAATTCATTTATAACATTTTTTCTTCCACATAAAAGACATTTTGATGACAATGAATTTGAAGTTGACAATCCTGGGCCATTTAAACGCGAACGCGAACCAGATATTCAAGATCTATCATCAAAAATTATTACGACAGTTTATAAAAAAAAAAAAAAAAAAAAATAACATATTAAGTGTTACATTTTTTAAGATGATTTCAATCATTGGAAATAAATTGTCAGCGAATTGTTAAAACGGCTCTAAACAGATAATTGAGTTTCAAGTTATACCGTTTTAATAATAAATAATATAGTTATTACAATTATTGAGTTAAAATACTATTTCTATCCTCAGTTCTACAATATATAATATATAGTATTAATAAATAAATAAATAAATGAAAGCTTAGCCTGGAGTATCATTATATTTTTAAAGTACGACCGGTTTCGATTTAAAAATTCATCGTCAGGTGTGTCAAAGTCAATACAATTGCGACTGGATATGAAAAAATATTAAAATGAATCGCGATTTTATTGACTTTGTATATACTTGACGATGAGTTTTTAATTTAAAACCGGTCGTACACTAAAAATATAATAATACTCCAAGCTAAACTTTTATTTATTAATTTCTATATAAAAATGATTTGTTTATTTATGTACATATTAATTTACGAGTATTAAACATTTAATAATTGTAATTGTAATAGTACGAGTAATGTGCTGAAATATTTTAAATAAATGAAAAAAAAAACATTTAATAATTTTTAATTTTTGTTTTATTTTTTATTATTTTATTATTTGATATTTATTATTTATATGTAGATAAATGTATTTATTTTTTATCCATTATCTAGATCAGGGATTCCCAACTTTTTTTTACTTAACATCATACTTGATCATTTTAAAAATTTTCACGACACACTTAAATAAATAATAATGAATATACATAATGTCATAATTATATATAATGTATTATAATATAATTATATTAACATAATATATATAATACAAATTTAATTTGACATTTGAGACTGGTGTTTTTTTACATAATTCTTCTATTACGGGTGAAACAGTTGAAACGATACAAACTGTTAAAGGATAATCAATGTCACTTTTTCACGTAAATCCAAAACATAAATAATAATCAACATATTTACGTTTAATTTTTAAATTTAAACTTTTATCACTTATTAAAGCTGATTGCTTAATATTAATTTCAATATTTAAATTGTTGTCATTTTGACTAACATCACTGCCATCCGTTAATTTACGCTTTTTTTAAATTTAACTTACAATATTTCTTGATCAAAACACTTATACAGTATAATGCGTAACAATTACACGCGCTCAATTTTCAATATAATGAGCACCGGCTATGGTTTTATGTAGTCATTTTAGTATGTAATAAAAGTCAACGCAACTGCTTGTAATATCTGTATCGGGTAGTATCGGATCCCATATAATATTATAGCTATTTTATCAGGACATTTTTATCATTTTTTATTTTCAAGGGAATTTTGAAGTCAATACTATCATAAATATAAATTATAATTTTGATTATTATATTTAGTTATGCTTAAAAAATTCTAAAATTACAAAAATTATACGGCACACCTGAATAATTTCACGGCACACTTATGTGCCGCAGCACAGCGGTTGGGAATCCCTGATCTAGATAAATATTTTAAGTGTAATCTATTTATCTCATCTAGATAAATTTAATGTCAATTATCTATTATCTTATCTAGATAATTTATTAATTATATTTATACAACACTGATTGTAGGAACGGTTGGTTGGATTTAGGCTATTAGTCAGAAGGTATTTACGACCTATACATAATTTTCGAATGGAGGATAATTCGTTTTAAAAGTGTGGGATCAAATTAAAGGTTTAATTGTCTCTTTGAAGTTTAGCTCAAGATCTTATAGTATTACTACTATGAGATAGTTGTTCGACGAAGTGGTGATAGTCGTTTTATTTTTGTAAATTCTGAAACAAACTTTGTTTTTAGTACGTTGTAAGGATATACTTCAAGTACATAATCTTTCGATTTCAGAATATACATTCTGCATAGAATATGTCATCATATCAACTATACGTTATTTTGAGTGGGCAACACTATTTACGGGAATTTATGTCATACCTGTTAAACGCTGTTATTACGTTATTAGATAATTAAAAAATTAATAGTAATCTAATCAAATAGATAGAATTCCCAATGAAATATTGCACTTATAAGATTGATATTTGGTTTTCATTATATTTCTGTATATGTATAGTATACGTTACATCGTACATTGTATACTGTATATGAATACCAGCTAAGTCTTGTCTATGAATGTAATTTAAAGTTATTACATCAAAATATACCTATTTAAAGAATCATATTTAATCTCAGTTCTTGTTATATTATTGAAATTTTCTTTAATGTAATAGTTTACGTCTTAAATAAATCCATTTGTTAGTGTTATGAATATTTTTTTTAAAAATCCTTTTTTACAGTTTAAGTGGTTTATTAAAGTTGTTAAATTATTATTTTATCACAAAGATTAATAAAAAGTCTTGTCTTATGAATAATGAAACTAGTGATGATTGAAAATACTATAAGATAAACTATATAATATTCTTATACTTAAAAACATCATCCCATTTTACTAATTAAAAAACATAAATAAAAAGAGAACCATTCAGCCATGTAATATAAATAATTTCGGGAGAGAAGACATAATCCTCAAAAATTTTGCAATTTGTACAATTTTCTATAGAAGGTAAATATTATTTAATATTTATCTCCCTATAATTTTGATTTTTATATTCGATTTGATTAATTTTATATTACATAAAATACAATAATCTGTTTTGTTCAGTTCAATAAAAATTAAGTACGTTTCATTTAATATTTAATGAAATTATTATATATAATAATTTATTTTGTATAAATTAAAGTTAACTCAATAATAAACATGTTAAATATTTAATCATTCGAATATTATGTTACCTGCTACTTGGTGAGAACACCACTTTTAAACATAAAAAAATGTTATTTTTCAATTGATACGTTTTTTGAAGATTATCCACATAGTTTATTAATCATTGAAACAAATGATATAAGTGAAAATTAAAAAGGCTTGTAAAATTGAAAATAATATTTTTCTGACTTATGTTTTTTGTGGTATAATATTATAATTACAAATGGGTGACCATGCAATATAATTATGTAATCAATAAACAAAAATTATCCAATCAAAATATTTAAATAAAAACTATAAGAATATATATACGAACAGAATATATTATTTACGCATTTGGAGCATAGGACGAATAATGAATATTCGCCTGTATTTTTTTTTTAAATGGTAAGGGATAGATGGAAGAAAACGAGCGCTACTTAAAGAGGTTTTACATGAATAGGCATTTGGTAATTTTTTTTTTAGGCTTGATTAGGCAAAAAAAGAAAGACAAACAAGTTTATTTTTAATGAAGAAACCACTTTCAAATTACGCATTTTCTTTTAAGAAGCATTTCTAATTAAATGCATTAGGCGATTGTGAATAAATTAATTTAATGAAAACAAAAAATGTATGTAGTCCATTAAACGTGGATGTTGTTGATGTTACAATATGCATTATAATAAAAGTATATTGCAGAAGGAAAATCAGCAAACATTGTATATCAACACTTTACTTTGATAATCATCTATAATATATATATATATAATGTATCTTGTATAATGTATCTTGAAAAAATCAAGTCGTTACAACAATTATAATCAATATATGAAATAAATAACGTTATTTTTATCTTTAATTTCTTGTAATTTCTAACAATATCCTTGTAAATCTATAGCAGATTACAATTAAAATGTGCCACTATTTACTTTTATAGTAACTGATCAAAGTAAAAATGTTTGTGCTCTTTGATTCTTTCGAGTTTGTTTAACATATTACTATGAAAATTTAATATAATAATTATATTATATAGTACAATTATTGTACTACCTATCACATCGTTTTATAATTAAATTCTTAGTAATATTTTATTTTTTTTAACTGTCGCTTGAATTTGTTTTTAGACTTTTTAAAAAAAAAAAAAAAATAACTTATTGATTTGAAATTGGTATATGAAGTTACGTTTTTCGCCGTAACATATAAATACATTTTATTATAGTCGTAGTTTTAATAGATATTTTCATATCGGTTGTACCATAATTATAAATAAAAATATAAAAATATTTATTTTATATTGTTTATATTATATAATATGAGTGGAATGTGTTGGGATGATATGTAATTTAATTTGATGCAGAATATTCGAAAATATCTGTGGACTGTGTTAGAAGTCTATGTTTTTTTTCTAAGATTTAAAAAGAATGTTTTTTCCCGAATGAAAATAAACACGTGAAAATTATTAAAAGATTGAACAATACATATATTTTGTATGAAGATTTTTTTTCTACAGAAAATTTTGAGAAGTGTTTGAGAAATATTTTCGTGTTATATGGTAATATTTTTCAGATTTCATTAATTTATCATATGATTAATTAAACAAAGGATTGACTTACTAATTATAACTAAATTACTAATAATTTATATTGTATATATATATATATATATACTAATAATAATAATAATAATAATATTAGGAATACATATAAAAAACGAATGGAATTTTTTTAACATGAACACTAGAATAATATTATTGGTTTATTAAACCTATTTATTGATAGAAATATATAAACCTACAATGATATTATATTTTAATTTCATAAACATGTTAAATATATGTTAACTATATGTTATATGTTAACATGTTAAATAACTATATTACCTATGTAGTATAACTCTACGTAAATATTAAAGAAATAGTTTAAAAAAAAGAAAAAAGAAATATTATTATTTATATTAATATTAATTATACAAATTATTTATTGTTTGGAAATAGTAATTAAGATAATAAAGTCAAATCATCAGTCAACATATTTTAAATCCAATAATCAAAAGTGTACTCAAATACTTACCTATTTGTCCAATTGTTATAATTAAATTCTAAGTTTTAAATAACAATTATTTGATAAATATCTTCGTCCAAGATAATCACAGAATTTGTGATCGACCTAGATATAGTTTTAATAGTTAGAACCCACATCACTAAAGTTTGAATATGAATAAAAATCTCATTGTTAAAATATAGTTACGAAAATATAACATAATTAGCTTTGAACTAAACGTAAAAATGTATTAACGGTTAAAGTAATTTCATATTTGTATTATTATTAGAACATACTATTATATACTCATGTATCCACAAAAAAAATTAACAAAAATAATTCTAAAAGTTGATATATATACTTATTTACTATGTATAACTTAATATAGAATTGAGTATAGACAGTAATTTTAAAATAGTTTTTAAATAATATTATTTTTTGAACGACTAGAGTATTAAAAACGCATTGATTGTTTATAATAAGTACATATTTCTTTAATTACACGTTGTAATTAATTTTGATGAAGTTCAATATAATTATTATAATAGACTAAATTTCAAATAATTAAAAATTGATAATTTTAGTGTTTTTTTTTGTTTTTAAAATATAACTGAATATTATCAGAAAATAATAATTGTTAATCGTTTTAGTATAAAATAGGTTAAATTAAAGCAAAGTATATGTAACTCTCAAAAAAAATTATTTTAGAAATGTTGGAAATAATCCACATAGATTTTATTAAATACAGTTATTCATATTTTTATCAAATCAATTTTTTTTGTGTCATATTATTACAAAGAATTACAATACATTGAAAATTATTATTTGCAAAAAATTAAAATTAAGTGGAAAAAATATAGGTAATGATAATAATAAAAAAAAAAAAATAATAGTAATAACTAAACATAATATGCGTGTAGTTAAAAGAAAAACGGAAAAATGCAAAAAAAAAATTTTTAATCTATAATATGTTAAATAAATATTTAATTTATACTAATGATAGTTGTGAAATTATGTTGAATTGAAAATTATACTTAATTATATTACTATGTTATAATAATATCATATTTACAAATTTTACGAGTGTAACACTTCTTTTAAAATATTATAACTTCTACAGTAAAAAAAAAAAAAATTAAAATATTCAGAATATAATTTTTAATAATATAATTTATAATTGAGTATACATTTTATTGATAATATAGGTTATTGAACGGATATAATGAGGTGAAAAAAATCGCTCATGGATATGTACGAACATATTGCATCCGAAAATAATAGAGACTTATATAATACGAATAGATTATATATATATATATATATATAATATTATGTTATGGTCCGAAAAACTTATGTAATATTATGCTTGTATAAACTTATTGTATTTTTGTTATTACACGATGATATTACTTGGTCAGAGACGTATTCATCCGGGGTAATGGCTCGACGGAAGTTTTAAGGACGCTGCAGTGCGAACGGTGTGGATGACAGGACCGATGGCAGAATGGAGTATAATAATAGTAATGATATATATTTGCCCGTGGCGAGTGGAGAAAAGGGGTAGCATTTTTAGAGGTGAGCGGCGGCGGTTGTTGCTGCTACTGCTTACACGAACACGAACTGCGCTCCTTTTTTACACATGGGACACGAGTGCCCGTCCTTTTGTCCTGCGGACTCAAGACGAACCCATTTGCCATGACAATGAGGTGCCGAGAGTACAGTCCATCTCGTCGCTCGATCCATCGTCCCATGACCCGGACAACGGAAACCCAACGACTGGCGCATCGCCTGCGTATCGCAGCGTACGCACACGCGTTCACCTGCACGAGGAAAAAAAAACATAATGTTAATAATGATAATTATAATAATATGTTGTGTCTGATAACTCCAGAGACGACCTAAACCTCGATAAATTTTTCATACATAACTACATGGACAAAGTCTATTGCTCCTATGAGGCCAAAAACGAGTTTTAACAATCTGAAAAGCTAATTTTTCAAAATAAGAAAAAAATTACGAACACATTATATTCTTATTTGTATGTTAATTACATTTTTTTATAATTTTTATTTATGATTGTTAAATATATGTATCAATTATTCTTTATCTTAATACTAAAAATGGTTTTCAAATTATCTAAAAGTTTCATTACATGTTATATTTATATTAATTCCGATGACGAAAGTAATTTTAAAAATGTCAAGGGCAAAAATGTCAATATTAACTTTTTATTTAGAGTATTTTATTGGTTTTAATATATTTATAGTTTTTTTTATTCTTTTATTGAACTCATATATATGATCTCAATGGTATAAAGTCTGGTGTATAACTGGTGGGAAAAGTAAACAGTGTTGAGATCAAAGAGGATTTATCCCACGTACGTTATAATCGAAGGATTTTGAGTCATAGCAATTGGATGATTTTTATAGTTATAGGGAGTCGTGGGTTTTTTTGATTTACCGGATGATTAGAATATATTATGTACGTAGATTTTAGGAATGTAGCTTAGCTGCTTAAAACTTGAATGGTGTTTAACCACATCTCTAATTATAGTAGCTGCGACTAACTAAAGCGCTCACTATTTCATCCTCCTTATTTTTATAAAAGGTTGCATTAACGAATTATCAAAATTGCTTGTTTATATTATATAGCAGAATCCATGTATGAATTGTCAAGTTCTATTTTCGTTATTATCTAGTCATCTAAACAACTATAGGTCAGGTAAAGTACTTTTTTTTAGAATTTAAATATTTTGTTTTTTCAATTCTATATAGTATTGTTCTATATAGTATTCTATATAGTTATTGTTATATAGTAATGAGCATTGACTGCCTTGTTAATTATTTAAGAATTATATTTAATTTCCCCAATTCTGTTTTTACCACTTACTTTCGTTTTTTTTAAGATATTTTATTAGATATTTAATTTATAGTTATTTAATAACAGTTACAATATATATCTTAAGGTATAATAAAAAATATTTAAAATATTGATAAACGATATATACAAAAAAATGATTAAGGCAATAATTATAATTATAAGAAGTAAACTTTAATTATTTAGGAGATTGCCTTCGATCAACTACGTGTACATTCGTTAAATTCAGGAAAGCTTTATATGCTTACTCATACATAGAAAGTTTCGTAATAGTTATAAACAAGATAATAATAAATAGATAAATTATACAATAAAGATAAGGGAGATCTTTAAATAATAAAGCCAGTCTCCTTAATAAACGGGAAAATTAAATTAACAACCAGTTCGGACAGTTTAGGACAGAGAAGAAATTAAAGGAGATGCTTAAGGAATTGAGTGAGGAAATCAAATTCAAACGTTTAGTAGAGAGTACAAGATAATTAAAGAGAATATGTGAAAGATCGCAAACACTTTTTTCCGTATGCAGGGTACAGAATGGGGAATCATTTAAATTGAATTTATGGGAATGAGAATGTAGAGGTATCATAACAGATGGTAGGGACTATATATTTGAGCCTAGAGACAAAGTTTGCAGGTAAATTATTCCAATATACAAATCAAAGTTTAAAAACGTGACATTGTAGTTATAGAGTAAAGTCAGACTAAGGGATAGGAAAGAAAAAAAGGACCAGTAAAATTAGGGAACATTTTGGCTAAATTGTCGGCAATCTCATTGTCATGAGACATTCAATTATATTCAAATGGCTGGGAAGCCAAATAAATTGAATATTAAAATCTAATTGACTTAGGCTAAATAGGATAGAATTTATCCGAAGAACAAAAAGAGAAATATGATAATTAAAAGAAAAGGAATTATGAGATTGGAGATATGACAATGAATCTGATGTAATTAAAACCTTTTTATAATTGAAAGTTGAGATAATATTCAGTGCTTCTATAATGGCAAAACACTCGGATGTGAAATACGAAGAAGAAGAGGTTAAATTACTTATAAATGATATGTGTGATTCGGGAGTATAGAAGGAGTATTCAGCTGAAAGAAGAGAAATGGAATGATCCGCGTAAACCACAATAAAGTTTTGGAAATTACTTACTATGAAATCCGAAAAAAGATTATTAATAACCACTGGAGAAGTAAACTTTAATTATTTAGGAGATTGCCTTTGATCAATTACGTGAACAATCGTTAAATTCAGGAGGGCTTTATATGCTTACTTATACATAGAAAGTTTCGTAATAGTTATAATATAATGATGGAAATGAGAGATGATTTGGTGTCAATGATAGGACCGGAAGAGATTGAGAGATATAATGCCAAGTTAAAAACAAGGAATAAAAGGTGTTAAAAGTAGAGCAATAAGAATGAGATAAAGATTTTAAGAGAAACCTATATGTAAGCCATCGACATTTGATGTTGAAAGGAGGGCACAAAGATTTAACTTCAGTTCGTGGTAGAAGGGATGATTTAACATAGCCAATAAAATTTCATAGACAAGAAATTTGAATTTTGTTGAGTCTTTTCCAGTTGGAAAAAGCTGCAGAACTAAAGAGAATCTTAATCGAATATGGAACGTATAATAGATTTATAAACTTATAAAAGAGTAGTAGGATGAGAGCCCAATTAGGTACTAGTAATTACTCTAAGGAAGTCAGCCCAACAAAAGTCAAAGGAGATGACTGAAACAATGTGTGGTAGCCAACGCAGTTTGGAGTCAAGAATAATATCTAAATAGGTGGTATTATCAAAAAAAAGGAATGGTATTATTATCAAAATATAATGAAGGATCCACGTATTTGCGTTTAGTAAATATTACAGACTTGCATTTATCATAAGCAACTGAGAAAGATAAATTATTGAAATTTTTTTTAAGTTTTTTGAGAGTCTGGTTAAGGCAAACTATAGCAATGTTTAGGAACTTATTTGAAGAGAAAACAACTACACAATTCGCGTAAATAAAACATTTATAGCCAATACCTTAAAGGTAATTTGCAATAAAACTCATATACCCATTAAAGAGTATAGGTCTTAACAACTACCTAGTGGAAGACCATAAAAAGTGGTACGTGAACATCGTATCCCATAAGGAGAAATTAAATAATGATTTCTATGTGAAAACAGATAAATTATATTACAGAAGATGGAAAGTAGATGATAGGTGGAAAGCTTTGAGACTTAAGTAGAAATATTAACCGAATCAAAGGTACTACGAATATCTATGAAAATGGCAACAAAAATTCCTTTTTGTTAAAATTATTATAAATATTACCAATAATTGGAGAAAGACATTCATATAATATAAATATTTTTGATTCTTTATCCATAAGGTTAAAAAATATATTTAAGTGGAAAGAGCGGACGGTTTATGTAGTGCAAATTTCTAGTGTTATCCATTTAATTATTGATCTATTCAAAAGTTGATCATAACGATAAAATATGAGCTGATAAAATATTTAGATCAGTAAAAAATAAATATTTGTAGAGATTTTTACTGATTATAGTTTAATATGTTAATACTTGTTAACCATGTTGTGCTCGTGTTATTGGGAAAACAAATCCACATAGAAAAATTATGATTAATTGCGGGTATATAGACTTTGGGTCTCATAAATGGATGAGGAGATAATTTTATGATACTCGTTAGAGTTTCAGAATTCGTTTTTTCAACGTATTGTATACGAGTATGCGTTTTTCTCTCTGAGTTTTACGGTTCCGAAAACGTATATTTCAAAATTATCGCATTTACGACTGTTGGCGTTCGAATTGAAAAAAAAAAAAACCTAATCAATGACTCAATAATATTCATTACAGTGCAATTTGTAACTACAAATAAGTTCTGAGCTGACAAAAAAAAAAAAAAAAAAATGTAACGTAAATATATAACGCGTATAGAGCACATTTACACACCACCATATAGGTGCATATTTTGTGTATACATGTTTTCGGAACATTAATACTTAATGTATTTAATAGAATATTTAAAGAGTCTCCTGCAGTGCGAATGAATTTGGTCCCTAAGTTACACTGCTATTAGAAAACATGTAAGTGTTGCCCAGTATACTAGTAAATATGTGAACATGCGCAAGGGGGATCGACTAATGATGGCGAAAAGATAAAATAGACAAATCAACTTGTACACATCATTGAAATGCATGTACGAGTATACCTTACACCTACGTACGTACAAAATTTTAGACACACCGCAAACAGTTTCCCATGGGTATATACTATACTATACTATGTTTTTTTGGATCAATTTTTCAATAATATAAATTGCAGTTTGAATTAAGTACACATTGAAATATTTACGAATGTCAGTAAATGAATAAATATACATTTGATTTAATAATTTAGAATGCTTACATATTTTTTTGTTGCATATTTTGGGTAGTGAAATGGTTTTAAATGCCTTAAGTATAATATGTATATACTATTCAAGTTAGGTAGAAATATTTAAATGTTATATGTTAGATTAGATTTTTAAAATTAGCTCAGAAATACATATTTCAAAGTATTTTATGATAATAAGATAAAAGGCTTGAATATGCAATGTTGGTAAACGAATAATGAGACGGAAAATTATATCATTAATTTTAATATCTTCAATAAATTCTTATTTTATTAGGAAATGTTTATCAAATACAGTTGAATAGAAATACTTAAATGAAAGTAGATTTAATTAAGCTTATATAATTTTATAATATTATAAAATTAGCAGCTAGTGACTATAGAATTTATTATAAATATTTAAAAATTATAAACAAATATAATTTATATTGAATAGTCAGTACGAGAGGAAGGGTTATTTTAAGAATTGAGTAATATATTAAATTTATCTGATTATTTTAGGTATATATTTCTTATGATAAAAAATTATTAATTGTTCCTTTTGCTGTATAAGGATAAAATAAATATTTATTTGATTTAAATATTGTTTGCATTACATCACTAAGAAATAATAACTTTCCATTATGATACTTACTAGGTATAAAATATTTTTTAATATGATGTATGTCATATATAGTATAAAGTGAGATGATTTCAAAATAATATTAATTATAAGGGTCCGCTACAATTTATATATATATATATATATATATATCTACTATGAATTTTTCTTTAAATTTGTTATTTTGACAATGGTAATAAAAAACCTCTTCCATAATGGAAGAAACACATAAATTGTATACTATATTACCTTAACGTAAAAGAATTAATAAACCTTTTGACGGAAGATATTATTCTAAATAACTATAGAAATTCTAGTCAATTTTTATGGTACCATGATTTTTAAATATTTCAAGTACGTCTTAAATCTAAATAATATATATTGTCATATTGAACTAATGATTTATTGAATTAAAATATTATCAAGTCAAAGTTTCAAAAATATCGTAAGTTTAGATTTGGCTCATTATGATATTATTATATAGTATAATCATTGATTTTATTATAAAATGTAAAAGTAATTTTTTTTAATATTTATTATATACCTTTATATACCTTCAAAACAGGTTGAATTAAAAATTGACTGGAAAAAGAATTCAAAAGGAATTTAATTTTGTTTGCAAATATTATTTTATAGGTTTCTCGCGAATAAACAATTAATCATCTACACGTAGACATCAGAGTAGTAACGTAAAATGCGATCACGTGTTATTGATGTGAGCTAAAATGATATTGCGTACGTAAACGCATCCCGCATTTTCGAACGTTTACGCTTTATTTTATTATTGAAATATAAACGTCGATTACCAACTGAAATCGTAACAAGCACAGGTATTCATCTATTGCATGCGCGCGCGTGTATACTTACACGTATATGATTCGATTATAAATATTATGTGACTTGTACGAATAATGATGAATGATAAAAATAATGATTATAACGGACGACGGCTGAAATCTGATAATTGAATATTGACACATGAATTAAAAGCTTGACATATATATAAATATATATATTTACATACATGTATGTACATAATGTTACGATTAACCCGGTGCCATCACATCGCTGATTTCCCATTGAACGGATACGGAAATCATCATATCAGACGCGTAAAAAAAAAAAAAACGATAAAACGTCTATTTGTTGCGTATGAAAAATTTATTTTGCGCCACAGTAACACCGAGTTCATATATTACTCGAACGTGACAGGTACAGTGTACAATACGTACCCGGTGACCGGGTGTGTCTGTACACACTGCACGCACTACTTACGCGCGTATATCCTGTACACTGTCTCAAGTTAATTTATTTCGTCCCAACAAGTTCAGTCGCGCAGAGTGCCCGCTGTTGTGGCCGAGAACGGGTCGGAGGGGGGGGAGGTTCGAGGGCAGGTGTAAACTCGAGTATAATTAGAGGGTTTTTAAGGTCGAGCCTTACCTTCCCGGAGCAATGAGTATTCGGACACTTTTCTGCAGGCCTTGGTCGCTTTCATCACTTCGAAAAGAACGCAGTACCTGGAACACGACATAACAATATTGTACAAACACTATCGCAACGGTTATGCTATAACTTATCATAACTAATTAATTGTACCATACACTATGCACTTCGGTACATCGGGTACATCATATATTACACGTTCGTATTGGTAAAACGTAAGTTGTGTATGTAAAACACGTGTATGTATTTGTATATTATCTACATCATATTCCGCGCGAAAATATCGCTTTCATCCCTTGAAGTATAACGTTAAAGTGACATCGGTATACAAACCTATTGTAACTTGAACATGCTAATTTTACATTCATAGGTTTCTTCGACCCTTTAAAGTATTATGATAATGATATTCATTGGTACAACAAGATAATGCCACTCAGCACACATACGTGTACCACGTATATTAAAGTAACGCAATAATATTATAATCTAGTGATGTACTGTTGACATTACCATTTCAATATTATTATTACACATTATTACGATTTGCGGATCAATTATATTATTATATAATATCAGTGTAGCGTATATAATACACTATTGAAATCGTATTAGTATTTGATAAATATTTTCTTCGACGTATTTTCATCAAATTCCAAGGATATTATTTTTTAACTTGTATATGTAATAAAAAGTAAATATATTACATACTTATAATTATAATTTTTAATATACTTATGATCGTTATTGCAATATTTATACAATCACTACCCACATTAATTTACAATAAAAATATTAAATATATGACCTCAAAATATATAGATAAAAATTGTGAATATTTTTTTCTTAGGCGTGAAAAAAAAGGTGGTTATAACTGTTGTAAGAATTCGGTTGATTATTTATTATTAATTCCAGAGGGATACTATTTATCAAAAAGGTGTGTAAATAAAGAATTTCATACTTTTTGTTTTGAACTCAAAAGTTGTGATGGGTATAATGGGTAGTATAAGTGCTTTTCTTTGTAAAGTGTCATCAAGTGTACTGTTTAGTATGGTAGGACGTGAAATTGAGTTTTATAGTTTGCATTCTTTTCCAAATATCGAAGATTTCGATATTTTTTTCTACAGAAAATTATAGTTCATCCTATACGGCTACACGTGGTGTATACCCAAAAATGCATTGTTATAATTACATACATTTTAACTATAATAATTGTTCAAAAGATATAAACATGAATGATTATTAAATTAAATATAATTATAAAAAAATGTAAATAGTAAAATAATATAGTAAATAATTATTATTGAAAAAAATTAAATCTAAGTAGGTATTTACGTTCCGCATAATTATTCAAAAATATGGGAGTAAAATGCCATATTAAAATTTAATCATAACTGCTATAAATGCTTTGAAAAAAAAAATGTATTATTTCGTGGAAAATTATGGTTTTCATATATTCATTATTTGTTATATATAGTATTGAATATCTGTATTGTTGTGGCAAAATATACTTAAATTTTAACAACATTTTTGTTTATTTCTACTTGACAAAATTCATACAGTTTCCAAGTAAACGCTAATTTTCCATTTGGTAACTTAATTTATTTTTATTAAATTTGTTTGTAAAACTTGAAAAATGTGCACATTCGCTGAGAATCATTTTTAGAAACAAGATAAAAATTTCGAATTAATGTCCTGACACAGTAGAAATTATGAGCTGAGTAGCTTATTAAAAGTGTGAATAATGTCTGCTATTTAACTGTAAAATACCCAACAAAATTAAAATAATTTTTTATTATTATTTAGGTACTTTAGAAATCTAATTAACTTTTAAAAAATAATGTACATTTTTTATGCATTTTTGTTAAAATTATTTAAATGATTTATTAATTTTTATTTCATAATTAATATAATGTTATGTCATTGCTATTAATAAAAAATGCATTATAGCATAGTAGTTTACCACTATGTTATTAATTTATTGTATACGAACCAGTCTATTAAACGATATTGTAAGTTTATTATAAATTATTCATGGGAATAACATCGTATTGCTATAAATTATAAAACAAAATGTATGTGAAGCACCTATATTTTTTAAGTATAATTATATCAAAGTGAAAATCGAATCCGGTTTGGTGAGTCTAATAAGAAAATATTATAGGAAGTAGCTACTTTATAAGATTAGATTCTAACAGGTGAAGATTTGGTCATATTTAAAGCTTTTATAATAAATTACCTATATACATCAAGTATCTAATTTAAAAAAAAAATAATATTTTTTGTTGCTACAAAATAATCAGTATTTTTGGCACTATAAATGCGTTTTCCCTTAAAATCATTATTTTTTCCATTTAGTATATTATATTTCACGCTAATAAATAAGTTAAATTCTAAAAGTATCGAAATAACACCTTTTCGTTTGTGGAAAAATGTATTTTAATTAAAAAATTAAAAGATTGAAAAAAAATGAACGAAATAATATTCATCGAATAATGATGTCAATAATAAATAATATTTCAAAGACTGACCAGAGATAAAATACTTCCACTCGCTCGTGAAAAATGAAGACAATACATGGAATCAAGAGTGTTAATTATAAACAAAAATGATTGATAGTAGTTAAAAAGTATTAATTACGAAACAATATATTACGTAGTAAAATATATAAATATAGTATATCAAAAATTTTAATTAATCATGGACATTGTTACCTAGAAAATTAAAATAATATTTACATTTATTGATGAGTTAATAGTTTAATTTTAAATTACAATCACAATTATACTTGAAATTAGAAATTTAATTTTTATCATACGTTTTTCAAAAGTTTTTCTTTGACCTGATTGATGATAGATTTAAATTTATATTAAAAAAAATTATCCTTTATTATAATGAATGATGAATAAGATTGCTTGTAATTTATTATTCAGTTTTATTTTTATACTTAAATTTTAAAATAAAAATTTAATTATATAAATTTATAGATGATAATTATATTGGTCATAGGAGTGTTCTAAAACACATACGAAAATTCTCTACGAAAATGAAAAAATGTCCTATAAAAAAGGAAAAAATACTCTATAAACTTAAAAAAATTAACTTAAAAATGATCTAAATAAGTGAAAAAAATTTATTTATAAATATTATTTTTTATTAGAGATATTGGTGCGATAATGGGTATAGGTACTAGTAATTTAAAATATTAACCATGATATTAATAAACAATAGTATACATTTTTTATGTAATGTAAAAATGTATATTTATATTTTAAGCATTATATAAGATTATTAAAAATAAATTAAAAAGTAAAATATAAATAAAAAAATTATATTAAAATAAACTCCACAATAATAATATTAAAATGATTTTTATATGAATGTTATATAAATTTTCATTGAAATCTAAAATTTGAGAAAAATGTCCCCACATTGTACAAAAATTACAAAAAAATTTCTAAAACATGAAAAAAATGACTTAAAAATGTTGAAAAATCATGTTTAAAAATAAAAAGAAGCATTTATAGCTAAAAATACCTAAAAATGCAAAATTAAATTAAAATATTCTGCATCAAAGGAGCATGAAACAAATTTTTAGCTAAGATACCATTATATAAATCAAAGGAAAAAAAATTCAAAAGTCATCAACATCCTAACTCTCGTCATTATCGATAGAAACAATGAATTTATGTGTCACTCTTAAAAATTAATACAAATTAAATAAATAATAAGCAGTTAAATGCATTCATTTAATAAACTAAAAGAATAAAATACGTCATTAAAATTTCTGGGTTTTATTTTATAGCATAATGATAATATTAAATATATCCGATCTATTAGTAAAAATGATATATTAAAAGTTATGCATTTACAATGTACATGTTTACTGTAATATAATACAAATGTACAATAAGAAAAGTTATTGACTTACAAAACTGAATGTTTTTTGAGGAGTGGGGAGGATAAAATAAACAACTGTCGAAAGGGTTTAAATAAAATATCTAGTAAAAATAATATTTCAAAAATCAGCTTATATCATTGTACTCCGCAGTGGGAAAATTGTCAATTCGTCTCTTACACAGCATTAAAGCATATTGTATGACTGAACACATCAATTTTCGCTTACATGATATCACAATTTTCGATTCGATATTTGTTGTATGGAAACGAAAATTCTATGGTGTTTATAAAAGGGCTAATGTGCGGGACTTTCAATATTACGAGAAGCTTTACTCGCTATTTCGTTCCCCAGAAAACCCCATGTTTTCAACGGGAAATCTTGACGCATAATGTTTACATAGCTTTGAGTACTTTTTGTTAAGCCTGCGCTGGTTTAAAAGGCAAGCTCAGAAAAATAAAAAATGAACCCATATAATACACACACACACACACACACACACACACACACACACAAATATAATATATATTTTTATAAAACATACACACGTTTTTTACTTTTTATCGCCTATTCAGCTTTAGTTCAAATCCGTCGCGCATCACTCGCTACTATACCCACATTAATTTCATGCATTGACTTAAACACAAAAGCTTCGACGTGTAAACAGCTTTTACCGACCGACAACCTCCATAACAAGTATCTATTGAAAAGGTCATCGGTGCTTGTAATTTTCGCATACATCCACAACGCACATAAAGGCACGCATACAAAGTATATAGCCAAGTACATTAATTAAATACTATGTGGAAACCTTCTTCCGAGGTTTTAATGAATTCTTTGAATTGAAAAACCGGAGAGACATTATATTTTGATATTGCTTTATACCGTGAACTTGTGAAACGACATTCAACGGGTACCTTTGTTATTGTGTTCCACGCATGCGTGCACGTGTATAAATGAAACGTAGTACAAGTTAAAATATTCCGTTAATACATGTGTATACATTATGTATGTGTGCGAGAATGTGTAATATATTGTTTTGTATAAAGCAACTCAAACAATAGAGGTTTCAAGAGTCTAACAGCTGGTGTACATTTAAGAACACGGGTTTTCAAAGGTTAAGAATGTTATTTAGCTTCAAGATACCATTTTGTGTAACGAATAAGTCATGTAGATAGCTTATATCTTATAGATATACGCGTAATATTGGACTCGGTCGACGAGGTTAAGTGCCGACGGTTTATATTATTATATAGAGGAATACACTAATAGTATACCGTACGCGTGTCTATAATGCGTTCGGTCCACACAACACAAATCAGCGTATATATAATATTAAATATAATATATATATATTTATCGTGTATACGACGTCCAATATCGTTATGCCGAAATAGTCAATAGGGTAACAAAGGTATTAACGGTAATAGTTACGATTATTCAGGGGTTCATTTACATACGGATAATTAATTAGACATTATATGCGTCGGTAATCAATCACGTTAAATTAATTTAAACGGATGTGTGGTCATTTACAATGTCACCGATTGCTTAGTTTAATTTACGAGTGATCGTATTTTCGATTTTTAAAATGTGATAAAATCAAAATTCTAATCGAGGAAGGACGAGAGATGGATCAATAATAGTTTTTGACTGACCGAGTTCCATTTCATCTATTACTATTTATTACATAAAAAAAAAAAAAAAATTCAATTGGAAGCATGAAAATTATATACTAATGAAAAATTGCATGCATACCAATAATATATCAATTAAAACTGAAGTATTATAATAATGTTTGAGAATATAATTCTGTGCTGAATTATCTATGAAAATCCTTTTTGATTGATGGATGAATAAAAACAACATATTGATGTCCAAATATAAACATTAATGATAATAAATAATATCGGTGATATAGTTATTTGTATAAAATAATATTAGTTCACTTTTTTAAAATACTTTCTAAAAATTAACTATGGTTATAATGATTTATATTAATCATAGTGGAACCTCCACAAATCGACTTGGTTATAGATAAAATAATTATTTCGAGTTATAGAAAAATTTGCGTACATGTCTGGACAAAAAAAGTTATAGGTGATTTCACATTGTCATCACTATCTGATTCTCCTTGCTACTTCAGTGTATGATATAATTCCGGTAATTTTTAATAATTCAAATAAAAAGCCACAATTCGACACAAATTATTTCAAGTTATCAGAATTCGAACTATCGAGAAAGTATATCCTAATAGGCAATATAATAAATAATTTTATGTTGAAGTGTAGGATCCTCCGTTTCCACAAGACGTTCCTTCGAGTTATCGAAAATTCGACTTATAGAGTTTAATTTATCGAGGTCTTACTATATTTATAAAAACGAGTAAATAGATAATATTTATTAAAATATATTGCCAATAGAGTTTGATCACGAAAACTAAATGTAATAAACATTTACTACCATTAAAAATTAAAATAAAAATTATTAGCTAGTGAAAATGAGGTTAATACCAGGAATGCATATTATCTCACTTTAAACAAGTACTATTAACAGAAAAGGTTACTTTACGGTTTTAGCTTATATATTTGAATGTTGATGATATGAGGGAGTACTATAATTTTAAAGTTGCAACCAATTAATTATTGTATTATAAAAACGAATCAAAGAAAGTTATTTTGTTACGAATAATAATTCACAACTATTAATCATTATTTTTTATTTTTAACAATAAGAACTTATATAATGAGTATAACATTACTATGTAAAAAAAAAAATATATTATATTGAAAGTAAATCTATAGCTATAAAATTTAACTTGCTTTTGAAATTCTATACGCTTTATCGCTCATTCTTTAAATATTAATGAATCCGACCTACTTTTCGTAAACAAAGTGATATCTGAGAAATAATATAACACGTAATTCGAGTATACTCATGTACTGAGTGCGAATAAAAATAATTTTTTCTATTTTTTGTTAAAAATATTGATGATTTAAAGGTGTTATTATTTGTATTTCACACGTTAACTGAGTATATGTAAATATAATATCTCAGTAATTAAAAATAATTGATTTAGTTTGATTAACCTTGTATATTTAAAATTTTTAAATTTTAGAATCTCTACCACTGAATTAAATGGTTAAATGTGCTTATATAAATACATCCAAAACCCTTTTAAATATGCATAAAAAAAATATTCACTAAGAATTTTCCATCTATTTCTACACATAATATAGACTTATTTAAAATGTATTTTATACACTGCTGTATTTTGAAATAAAAAACCATTGTTAGTAAAACTTTTAACTGAAATTTATAAAACATGACACATGTATATTATATATATTTGTCCTTTATACCTAAAAATAAAATATTTTAATTTTTATAAATATTAGTCAGAAAACTGATGTGCGTTTGAGGGTTGAAAACTTTTATTATTTTTAAAAGAAAATAATAATTTTCAAATATTATAATTAAAATTAAATTGAATTATTTGATACAAGAAATTAAATTATTTTTAACTTGAATTTAAAAAAATCCTTTTTATAATACTTTTTTTATTTATTAAATATTAATATTTATATATGTAATTAATTATAATTATATTATATTTATTAAATGTATTATAAGCCAAACTAGATTACTAACATTTTATTTTCATGTTAGAACTACTCTAAAATTAACAGGAAATGGATGTTTTCAGAGTTTTTATATATATAAAATCATAAATGTATAGTGTATATACATTATGATGTTGTAGAGAAGTATCTTATGTCCTTAGTAACAATTTTATGATAAAGGTGTGCTCGAAATTTGAATATTATTCATCCCAGGTTTTGATACAATTATCCCCCTTGTCTGGTCACCTCTCATTACTGAATATCATAGTATCATCACACATCTTCGTCTCAAATTGTGTATTCACGGAGCTTATATATTAATATATTTTTATGTATACGTATTATTTATGTATTAACAATGTCTTTAAATAATGTATTTATGTATGTGTGTGTGTAAATACAAATTACACACACTTATGAATATTGTAGATTTTATAGAGTACCTGTGTTAGGATCTAACACTTATAGGGTCGCAAACGAAACTTAACGTCTTTATCTTCATCCGACATCAAGTTAATTATTTTATTTCAGTTATCTATTTAGTTCATGTCAACCCATAACGTAGAAAATAATTATACACTTACTCCTTTGAATCTAAATCGACTGGATCCTTTGATAGGCGGTACTTTAAATTGTGACGTATATCTTGGGACTCATTAGTCAAGCGGTTGGATGCCAGAGACGCAGGCAGCAACATGGCAGTCTCTGAAATATAACAAAAACAATTCCTTAAATGTTTATGATTCTTTTGTTTTACATGGTATATTATTATCTTATAAACTGAGTGACTCCGAATACTATGAAGATATAAATCAAATGAAATTATTAAAAAAATATAATTTGGATTATCTTCAATACATAATTATATTTATCATAATTCACATAATAAGTATTTTAAATATTTTTGTACTAAACATTTATATTATGTACACCAAACTAACAATAATAATCTATTATCATTATCCAATAATTAGAGATGAACTAATACATATACAAGTAATTAAGATAGTTAATTATTAAATTTGAATTCAATAAAATTTAGTTAATTTTAACTGAGTTATATATAATTGAACAGACGTTGGGAATATGGTAATTTACATAGTAAATCCTCGTACACTAATACGATTTTTATAGTTAAAACAGTTCTTTTTAATAGTTAGTCTAATTAATAACTCCAAAAAAAAATATGGTTTGAATATTTATTAATTATTTAATATTTATAATTTTATAGATTTATTATTGCAATCTAACACTTGTTAAAAAAAATATATAGAAAAAACATAAGAAAGATTCTGAAAATATGTCAGTAATTTCTATATTTAATTTAGTAATTGAGTAGTTTAGTAATTAGTAATTTTAAAAATCAGTAGACATATAACATACTCGTAATATTGTGCTATGTGTTATATTTATAAAAAATAGTTTTTAGTTTGTCCACAGAATTATTTAATATTAACATCATTTAAATGATAAAGATTACATACAAACTATGGTAATTCTAGTATAATCTACAGCTAGTTTTAGACATAATAATATTATAAAGGCAAATATAATTTTATGCATTAAGAAATTTTATCAGGTTGAAGTATACAATGAATTATATTTTAATTTTTTTTTTAATAATTTTGTCCAAATCGCATGATTTGTGATCAAACTATGACATTCGTTATTAATATTTATAACTGAATATATTTTATAACAATTTAATATTTAGGCTATTGCAAGTAACTTAATCGGGATTTTATTTTTTTTCTCCAACGAAGCTTGACCATATACATGATAAAGATACACATTATTATATACCGCTTGTTAAATATTTGAGCAAACATATTGCAATACATCATACGTTAAGTATAATATTAGCTTTGTTGATTTTGGTTAAAGCAATGAATATTGTTCTAATAAAGCTATACAGATAATAAGGAAAAGTTTAAACTGTAATATTATTTCGTTGTGTCCTAAATGAAATATTAAAGAATTTCTTGAGTTTTTTTACACTGAAAGGCTATCAGATTACATCACTAATGAACATGAAACCTGATTCTGATTGTTTAAATCTGTGGACCTGAAAATGTTTTCAAAATACTTAAAAATTATTTAAAATGAAATCAACCGACGACTTAATAGGGTTTTGACATAAAATTATTAGTGAGAACAGAGAACTGTAGCTATGACTTTGTGATCTATTAGGTCGTAAAGATAATATTATTGTTGTATACCATTATTTGCTTTTTCTTTGTGAAGCTTAAGTTTTACTATCATAAATTATTTTCAAAAGAATACATTCGTTTGTATAAGTCTGTATACATTTCATAAAAATAATCGGCACTTTTAAGAATTACAAATTTTGTACTTCTGATCCATTTTCATACAATATTTAACGAATTTCTCTATCGTCAATCAATGTATTCTAAAATTTGTACTATTAAATCATAGAAATTTATAAAAATATTATATACCGTGTATTCACCAATTTAAGGAACTCTGAATTTCTTAGCCGGATCATGTTGGAATAAATCGAATTTTTTTTTTACAAGCTAGTGGTAAATACACATTTTCAGATAAATTTTAAATTTTTAACTCTCTCGATACGCGTATGCGCAATGCAACATATTTTTTTTTTTTTTTTAATAGCAACTGATATTTTTGATACCAAATTTGGATAGACTGAATTTTTTCAAGTCATTTTGATCAATTAACCATGGCTCTAAAATCAAAATTAATTGAATGAAAGCCATTTAAATTTTAATAAATAATGCATTTTTACAATTCATTATAAAATGCATAAAACCATGTAATCAATTTTAATTAAATAATTGTATATCCATATTATGTTAATCTTGTTTATAAAACGTATAAAATAAAAAAAAAAATAAAAAAAAAAAATACGTAAAAATATTCAAAAAGTAACCAACAATAAATAATTATAAATAGTTTTATGCATTTTATAATGAATTATAGAATGTATTATTTATTAAAATTTAAATGACTCTCATTCAGTCAATTTTGATTTTAGAGTCATGGTTAATTCATCAAAATGACTTAAAAAAATTCAGTCTATCCGAATTCGATGTCAAAAATACCGGTTACTATTAAAAAAGAAATAAGTTGCATTGCGCATGCGCATACCGAGAGATTTAAAAATTTGAAATTTATCTGAAAATGTGTATTTATATACCACTAGCTTGTAAAAAAAATTTCTATTTATTCCAACATAATATGGCTGAGAAATTCAGTGTACCCTAAATTGGTGAACACACGGTATAGTTCATTACATTTAATAATATTATAATACAATCACACGTAATAATGTTTTTATAGTATATTATTTACCTTTTTTTATAAATTTCCCCCAAACAGTATTTTTCTCAATAACATTTATTTTTATACAACTTTCATTAATTTTACTACGATTTATGAAAGATATCAGAATGATAATTGTTTATATTCCATTTCCAAAAGCATACCAAAAATACTTTTAATTAAAATTAGGTACTTTTAAAAGCGTTGAAGTAAATTGTTATTCATGTAGTACTTAAAAATACATTTTTCAAAACAATTTTATTGTTAATGACAAAATATTATGTATTTATGTATTTGTAATATACTATTCAAAACTTGATTCGTAAAAATGTGGCTAATTATATTAATATTTGAATGTTTTTAATTTTTAAAAATCATTAAAATCTAGTAGAAGTTAAAATTATGCTTATCTTCAAATCTCAGTTACCTAGATGTTTCTTAAGAACCAACATTTATTTAGTCTTATTTTCAGTTCTATGGCAGTGGTTCTCAACTGGAGTGACATTGATCCAGTGTAGGGATGTCACGAAATATCAATAGGAAGAGGAAAAAATATTTTTTCGAATATAATCATATTTTTGCTGCTACTTTCATGTAAATAGCATACCTCGAAGTTCATAGTTTTATAATATTTATATTCAATATTTAGGTCTCATAAGTATATCCAGTAATTTTACTTGCGTCCATGCTGCGTTATCGATTATCTAATATATTTAAAATATATTTAAAAAAAAATAATAAAATAAAAAAAATTAATTAAATAAATAAAACTAATCAGTAAGTTTACAGTATTTATGTATTATTATAGTTCGTCAATTATTAGCTTGAATTATTTTAAAATATATAATTGAGATTGTTAATTATTTTAATGTAAGGTTGACAAAGTGTTTGATTTTAGTGGTTAAAGGTTACATGAATGAAAGACGGTTGAGGACCACTGTCATGGGACTAAATTAATGTACTCTATTTATAAATTAAATAATGACACTGCTTAGCCTTTGAATGGTATGTAAATAAACTTTGAACTACTTTAGATATCAACTATACACATTTTCAAGTTAATTTTCAAAAATTGTAATTACTTTCAATTTAATCGAATATTCGACACAATAATGTGCACATTCGTCACCTGATAAGTGAAATCTCTTTTTTATTTTAATTAATTTTTCAATATGTTTATTTGTACTTTCTAACATTAAACTTAAACATTTTTAAAATAACTATATTATAATATATTTTATTATCTATAAATATTTAATTCTATTATATTGAATGTTATTTCGTTAAATGAAAAATGAAAACCAAATGTCAATAGTGTACTCAGAATATTTATAATTGATGTGGGCAAATTCAACTAGAGATATGCTTTTAAGTAGGTACATATGTTTACTGTTTACTGTAACTTTTGACAATACGGAATTTACAACAACTGAAAACAAATTTGAGATATAGTGTGCCTGACGGTTATTTTTATAAAGTTAAAATTATATGATTATTTAATATATATATTATTTTAATATATATAATTATATGATTATTAATCAATGAACTTTGATTCAACTTTTTAATTATACTATGATGTAGAAAAATATAAGTCGAATTAACACTAAAAAATAATTAGATATGTAATACTACTCTTAGTTATTAAATTATCGTTTTTTTTATTTTTTTTTGTATTATACGTATTTATAAGAATTACGGTTCAAAATATAAAATTATTGCTGTGTATTATACCTAGAAATGACCACAAATGGTTTTTAATTTTAACGTTGAAACTTTATACAGTTAATTCATTTAATCTGAAACTTTTATAAATCGAAAACTTCTTCAAACGAAAGAACATATGATTCATTGACAATTTTCTTATAGTTATTTTAAGTTCCACTCTGACTTAAAAACTTTTATATTGCTAATTTTGTTTTTTTTTTTGTTACTTTCAGATTCGATTCATACAGAACTACTCTGTATTTTTTTTTCTTTTAGTTGCGGATCATTATCCACAGTAACCCGGTATATTTTCATTCCATTTATTTTTATTTTTTTACCACAGAGTTCTAACAGCACGGGGTTAATTTACGTTTAGTATTGATTTATATTAATTAGGAAGCCAATATCAACGATGACAAAATTATTAGAACATTATGTATTCTGCATTTATAACCAAAATGTATTAATTTCACTATAAAATCTTTGAATCCCTTATAATTTTATATAAATACAAAAATTTACAAACCAAAATTAAAAAATAATAATAAGTAATTCGTAATTCGTTTAGTTTTGTTTCCGAGTTAAAACAATAATTACAGACTTAGATAGAAAATATCGATAGTGCAGATAAAATGTTACTGGTTTACGTAAATTTAAATTTTCACAGTATTTTATGTCTGGTACTTTTATCTTTATCTTTATACCGCCGTGTGTATATATATATATAGATTATAATGAGCTGAAAAAATATAAATTAAATGTTTGCTAGTGAATTACTTGTTTTTAGTTGAATTGTAGGAAAACTCGTTTCAACCGAAATATTATTCAGTTTTGCCACAGGATAAACTTCATGATTATTCAGATCGTTTTTTATGTATCAAATTTTACTTAAGAAATTTTATCAGTTTACAATCATCTTGAATTTGTTGGTGATTTTTTTTTTTTTTAAGCTTGTTTTGTGTAATAGTTTGTGTTTAATGAGTTCAATGACGATAATACCATTTTAATATAACTACATTGAAGTAGAATACATTTATTACTCTACAGATTGAATAATAAAAGGGCATATTATTCTATTTCAATATAATTTGTATTATTTTATCAACACGAACGATTTTCATTTAAAGAGCATTTTAAAAATAATAAAATTAAACACAGTCGATGTTAAGTGAAACATTCATTTAAAATTCAAATTCATAAAAAAAATAAAAATCATTATACTCGAAATAATAACAATATAGGTATAAGATAATTTCACGTATGCAATGCATGAAACGCAGCAATCTAGTTGGACAGTTGAATTATTATTGATGTAATGATGTCTATGATTTCGGACAATGAGAAATTATAATATTTTTCCCTTCTTATAGTTAATGTTTACGTTTAAGATACTTGTGAATAATGAGCTTCGACTTTTTGCTTGATAAAAAAATTTTCATCTCAACAGCCAGACAATAAATTAAAACATAGCCCAAGTACCGTTATCTCAGAAAATAAACAACACTCTAAGAAAATATAACTGCGACATGCATTTTTATTTTTATTTGATATGATACATAAATATTTGTTGTGGTTAAGAATACAGCACTACGCCAAAAAGACGTTAGAAAATTGTATTTATTATTACGGAAGAGTCAGTCGGGGAATGGTTGCAAAGATGCGACATTTCGGCATTATGCAAACAACAATGGTGAATTTCGTTATTAAGAAAATATATTAAAAACTATGACCACAATGGTGTACAAGCATTTTCGTTTTCATTTAATGATTATTTAAAAGTTATAAAAGTTTGAAATAATCAGTAGAAGAGACAGCATGTATAATTTTATTTTATAATTTATAAATATGTCAACGTTTCTTTTATTTTAATAGTAAAGAAGAAAATGAAGTAAAAGACAAAGAAAAAAAATAATAATTATATCAAGTCTGTCTTACTACATATTTATAAAAAAAAACTCGTACAGTTTTAACAGTTTTATTTTATCCATTTATATATGTAAATGTAATAGTTTAAATGAAATTATAGGATATACATTTATCACAGACATGACATATGAATAAATTATTAAATTAAATTTTATCTTATAATAAAACTACTTATATAAAGTTCATTAGATATTATGTTACCTAATTGCTTTGTTGAAAATTTATCATAACATATTTTTTTTTTAAATAAATGTGCTCGTTGACTTAAATTATTATTTTTTTTTTTGTTTTATTAATAGTCTAACAACAACCCAAATTGAAAAACAGAAATTCGAGACCTTCGATTTCAAACATTATTACGATAAAGTACCTAGTATTTTTTGTTGCAAATACTAACTTTATAAAATATGCATGATAATCGTTTCATAATATTATCAAACATCTAAAATATAATTTTTATGAAAATGTCAAAAATATAAGATATTAACAACACAATATGATTGTAACCAACAAAGTACGTATTAATAACAAAGTAAGTACAATAAAGTAGTTTACGTGTTCTGCTTTTGTAAAAAGATTTGATTATTTCACTGTGTATTTTAAATAATAAGATCATTATATACTATTAAATAATAATTATGGATCATATAAATACACATGTATAATTTATTAATTAATTACAATGGTAATAATGATTTATTTGTTCACCAAATCTAAATGATTGACATATTAACTCATGAATGTGTGATGCACAGAATTTTATGTATCACAAAAGATGTAAATGCTGCTTCGCAGTTTTTAATTATTTTTTAATAATAAAATTAAAAATATATATATATAATAACAATTAAGTTAAATTTATGTCTAATAGATTAGTGTTGAAACAACATTCTAATCAGATTATGACATTTTGTACATAATAAACAAAATTGACCATTGTAATTTAATCAGTTGTTTATCAATGGTAATGTACGTCAAAAAGAGAGAAGTAATACAACACTCATAATTAATTTATAACGTAATCAAAGTTATTATCCTATTAGTGAAATTAGTTTCGAGGTCATAGACATTTGTGTTGTATTCTAATACGGCGATGAGAATATGCAATTTTACAGCATTGAAGACTGCTTGACGCTGAAAAGTATAATTGAGAAACAATCAGGGGCTTCTAGATTGTTCCATTATTTCACATTATAACATTGAATCTAATTTTTGTATGTATAGTGGAATATATATACAATATTTGAACTTTCAAGCATTTTAAATATTATCTACTTAACCACCGTTGTTCAAAATTTTGATAAAATATGCATTTAAAAAGATTTATGTATTCATTTGCCGGTGTACTCGTATAAAATCTATTGAATCGGAATCGAAACAAATTGAATAAGAGAAATGATAAAAAAAGAGTTTTACAACCATAGTAAATATGCAATCACATCAAATTGAAGTTGGTCGAAACAAGAGTATTAAGCAAAATAATGTTTTATATTAATAATGAATCATTATTAATGATATATGATTTAAGGTGTTGGAGCGGCATTAATACGCACATTCGTTGTCTCTGATATCCAATTAGTCATTTTTTGAATTTCTCTCGTAGGTGTGTCGATATATTATATATGCCATAATAAGCAAGAAAATATATAAAACTCAATAGTCAATAGTCTAAAGTATGGGTAAAAGTACTTGAAATTATAACAGAACATGAACCGTATTAGATATTGCTTAACAATCACAACAATTTTAATTCTTTAACTGCAATTGACACTCGTGAAATAATTTATTTTAGGATGTTAAATGATTCACTAAGGAAATTATTTTTTTCGAGTAGGATTTTTTTTAATATGCTTTAATACAATACTTAGATTTATGATAATGATGTATCATTACTTATTAGTTATTAGTCATGCTTTATTCATTATTTTTGATAACTATTTTATCTTTTTATTTTTATTAATTCGATAAACAAAGAAAACGCTATTACCTTTAAGTGCACTTCCGGGATAATTTGGGCATCTGGTTCCCATGCACGCCCTCTTCTGAACCATTGAAGGACAGTGTTTGCCACCGTTCACCGGGGACTTCAACACTTGTCTTTTTCTTGTCATCATGCCACTACCACACTCCGTATCGCACTCACTCCAAGGTTCCCACTCCGACATCACACAATCAATCACTGGAATATAAAGAAAAAATAGCTTAATTTTATTTTTATTTACTGTTCGTAATTTTGAATTGATCACATGTGTTTTTTTTTATATACCAATGCAATTTTAAATAAATATTCTAAATAATATAAAGAAATCTGATAGGATGTTAAAAATATATACAGTTAAGATATTTAAAATCTTTAAAAGTTATTATAACTAGTTGATCGTGTGCGTTTTACTAACAACATTTAAGTCAGTGAAGAGAAATTATTATTATTTAGTAATTCACGCATCGTTAAGTGGGAAAACTTTCATGTTAAATCGAATAAATAAATTTTAAAGTGAATGTATTTAGTGACGATTGAATAATTTAACATTAAGTGTATCTTGAAGTGCATCACTAAATTAACGAACACCTATAATATACAAAGTATATAAGATACTAAGATTTTAACATCAAAATTTATGTTTACACTCTAGAATACCTTAAAAATAAAATCTTAAAAATGTCTAAGTATTTAAAAGTGATTGATTATTTGCAAGCCTGGGCATTAACGAGTTAATAAGTTAAAAGTTAAATTAATTTAACTTATTAACATAACTTATTTCATAACTGAAAAATTAACTTAACTTATTTTCTTACAGATTAACTTAAAATAACGCATTACTTTTTCATTTATCCCAATTAAGTTAATTTTGATTTTCAAGATCAAAAAAATATTTTTGTCAAATACCGTGTATATCGTTATTGTTTGTTCGATAACAAATTAATGAAATTTAGAAAAATATCAAAAATACAATCTAAAGGGCTCCGAAGAATTTTGTATCTTTATTTTTAGTTAAAACATTATATTGATCATGGTATTAACTAATAGGTCTAATTAACTAAACAGGTCTTGGAAAAAGTAGATGACCGTCAAAAGATTATTACCTAAGTAAGAATAGCCATTCCGTTCATGAATTACATTACTATGAATTACATTGTCATAAAAAGTGGCCATATATCTATATTACATAAATAGGTCCATATTATCATTGGTTAAAGAATAAAATTATTATTAGAATTATTCCATAATTGATAATAATATTAAATTTGTGTACCCCTACAACCTAGTGCATAGGACTAACACTGCCTACACACAACACTGATCAATGATAACTAAAGACCGGATATAATTGCATTAAAAATATCTTAAAATTACTATAAAAAGATGCCAAAATTACAATAAAAATTTATCGAAATTGCAATATAAATATGTTAAAATTATATAGTAAAATCATATCAAATATATTCATTAATTACTTACTTTAATAATAATATGCACATTAATATAATATTTACAAAATATATCATTTTTTTAGACATATTTTAATTTATCTTCAACTATTTTCCTATTGGGCCGGGAATATTTATCGTCACAAAATATGTTCAAACTATTAAGTAATTGATTATTTGATTCTTCTAAAATTAAAATGTAGATAGCTCAGAAAAATATAATTTTAAAAAACGCTAAAATTCATTTAAATGCATTTAAACATTTACGTCGTAGTTATATCTTTATTTTAAAATTACTTTAGAAATAATAATTTGTATATTTTATCACGTGAAGTATACAAAAATAGCGATAATTGCAAAAATTGCAAAACTATTGAAAATTGTGAAAAATTGCGTTATTAAATTAAATAGGAAGACTATAATTAATTCGATTCGTATACATATCTCATCAGATTTTATTTACCTGGTATCAATAAAAAGTTGCAATATGAATTAAATCCGGTCTTTAGTGATAATTCTACTTATAATATATATCGTTTTCTATGTGCATGTCTGTGTAATACAGCATAATTTTTAAGTATTGATTGCAACATTATACAAGTCATACAATTGAACATGGACAATAAATATCCAAATAAGTTCTATGAATCTCAGAAATATTTTTAATATGGTGAAATAGTGAATAAATTAATTTAGGTAATATATTGTTATATTATTAATAGATGACCAAAATGTTGAGATAACTCTCTGGGATTTATTAGATAACTTGATTGACCCTATCCGTTGTACTGTCTTATTTGTTTTTATTTTAATTAAGTCAATAAATTTATAAATTTATTTTAATGTTTTGTATCTACTGTATCATCTTATTGTATAGTAACATTTTCAGCTGCAGTGATTCTTTTTAGTTTTCATATTATTATTGAACATTAAAAATATTATTTTTTTTAATTACATTTTTCAATTGTGATTTCTATAAAAAATGAATAAAATAGCATATTCTTTAAGGTAAATCTGACATTTGAGTACATCAAAACAATTCAAACGAAGAAATGTATATTTTTCTAGTCTGATTAGGGTTAAATAAAAAATATTTTAAAATGAGATTTTTTATGCATTTTCATTATCTTTTTAATTTAATAATTATAATTCAGATCTGCTGTAAATTAATATATATATTGCTTATATTAACGCTTAATGTATTTATTTTTTTTTTAATTAACATAACTTATTAACTGAAATTAAGTTACGTTAACAACATTTTAAACTTAATTGATGTGATTCTCATGTAAATTAACTTAATTGAAAGTGAACTCAATTAACTTAACTTAACTGAGTTAAAAAGTATTATTAACTTGCCCATGCTTGATTATATGTCATATGCAGAAGAAAAATTATTAAAGTATCGTAAATGTTGACAAAAAATAAATATATAAACTAGTAAGCGTGATATAGGTGATTTATTATGTTATAATTTATATAAATATTTTTTAAATATATAAATTTTCTATTCCGAATTATACGTTTTTTTTTTTTTTCTTATATGAATGAATCATGTCTACATTTCTACAGAAGTAATATTACATACAAAACATTAATTGAATTTTTAATACTGATTAATCTAATGATACTATAATATAAAAAAAAATGTTAAATATTAAAATTAATAGTGTAGACTCTACATTTTACGTATTAATCTACACTGTAGAGTGTAGATAATAATTATTTTATCAATATAGGTATATAATTCGGATTAGAGATCACTAATAATGTGTGATTAAAATAATATTTTTCACGATTCGAAGTTATTAATAATTAGGGCTTAGATGTTTATGAAATTGCATATTTTTATCTATTGATCCAATTTAATATTTAGAGTATTATAGAGCATATTTAGAATGCATATTACAGTTATTTATAAGTGCAGAGGTCTATTAATAATAAATATATTTTAGCGGGTTTCTCATTTTTATTTGTTCCTATATTAAAATATGATCCTTTTCATTTTATAACAATACGAGTATAATAATATATGTTAGAACAATATACATGCTAAAATAGTGTATAAAATAATCTGCTCTAAATAGATTTTTTCCTGTCAAATTCATAGAATTATATTATGATAAGCAGACTGATTAATAACAATAAACACAACCTATATTTCCCGTTTAAATTTTGTATTCGGTAACGTTATATATTTATATTTTTTAATAAAAACTATTTTATGTATTAAGTATGCATTTAAATGGTAAATATATTACAGTAAAGATTACGCATAAACAGGACTATCCATTGAAACGATTAACTTATCAGTAACTAAAAGAGGCGTTGAAATGTATTTTATCAAGTAAGCGTATTAATATTTTATGTGTTAGCTTTATCTATGCCAGTGGTGTACAAACTACGGCCCGCGGGCCAACTCCGGCCCGCCATCATTTAATATCTGGCCCGCGAAAGTCTTCTATATTACAGCACTTATTTGTATAACTGTAATATTTTGCATTTACGTAAAAAAAAATTTAGAATGCATTTTTTTATAGCCCGCAATAAAAAAAAAAGTTGTTTTTTATGGCCCGAGGAAAAAAAAGTTTGGCCACCACTGATCTATGCGATTAACAGTGATACTATGAATTATAATACATCAGTGTGTAGTATACGAATCTTCATACCACTTTAGTTTATCGAACGAATCGAAAATTTGTGTAGATTAGACGTATTATATAATCAATTCAACACAGTATCGTATATAAAGCGAAGAAATTATCATACAAAATTAATTCATAACAGCTGAAAGTGGATAAGTGAATAAAACAGTAGGTGTAGATAGGATAAAAACTTTTTACTCTTTTATACTTTAACACGTCTACCTTCTTCATTCTCATTATCCGACTGCATTATACGTATTTACTTCTAGCGTTAGCGTTCAACACTTAAATCTCGTTAGAACTTTATTTTTATTTATTATGAATATGTTTTTTTTTTTTTTTTTAAGAAAATAAATTATCTATTCGAGAATATCCACGGATAACTTCAAACACTATTAATTAACCTAAGACCCAACGTAAACATTTGCTAATAATAAAAATATATTATACACATACCTAACCCTAATTTTCTATCTATAGAATATAATGTACAATCGGGGGTGTACAAAATTAATAATCATAGTTCACATTTGGATTTATTTCGACGCAAAAAATAAAACGTTCTTGTGTATATACTCTAATTAATATCCTGTGGCAGAGAGATTTGGTTATGCTACTTTAATGTGTGCTCGACTACTAATTTGTATTGCATGATGTGATATAATGCAAATGCCGTTTTACGCAAGAAATCTTCTTGACATTTTTATTGCATCACATATATAGTGGTTAAGTGAATGGAACTTTTTGAAATTTTCTATATTATTCCAATAATAAATAATAGAAAATTTTTATTAAATATACTCTTATTATTAATCCATACTCAATTATAATATGCACCTAAAGTGTATTGAAAAATGATCATTGGTTTTCTGAAACAATATTTACTATCATATTGCTTTTTAAAATGCACTTTATCTCAAACACCACTGCTGCAATCAACATTAATAAATTTACATTTTATATAACGTTTAATAAAGTTTTCCATTATATGCTGTCAGTACACGCTTTTAAAAATCAAAATAACAAAAAGCGTATAATATATTGTACATAATTTGAAATTGTATAAAATATTCGATAGTATTTAAAATTAAATAAATATAAAACGTAATATTTCTATCGGTTTAGTATATTTCTAATTTTAAATAAACTGTGTATAATCATAGGTTATATAATAATCTGATATGAAAAATTTACAAAATTAATCACACACATACATCGTACGCTTAAATCAAAACTGTAATAACTCAAGAAACAACTTTTTTCGTAACCGATATTGCAACGGTTTATTGTAATCATGAATTATTCAACAAAAAGTACTTAAATTGCTATCTTTTGAAAAGTAATCAAGATAGATTTAATACTGTTTTGTTGTAATTTGTATCAAATTGTAGAATTAACCAAAAATATCAACTTTTTGAGTAGCTACGATTTTGATAGGTGTGTGATAAGAGTACATTTAATATTAATGATTTTAATTAAATAATCTATTTATACTATTAAATATTATTTATGTAAGCGTTTTATCATGCAATTACTTTTATAATAGTTGTATTCAATTTTAAAATCGAATTTGTGTAACTGCAAAGACATTTGTTATTTATACAAAGAATATAAATAGCTACTTCACAATGACAGATTGAAATTAATTTGAAATAAAAATCTTTCACAAACAAATGTAAGTATTGCCAGCCTAAAAATGTCAACAATAAAATCGTTCCGGGAGTTTTGAAAAGTAAAGACGAAAAAAAAGGCAATATTTTTACTTGCATATTTCAATGTGTGGATTCTGTCTACACAATTCATGTAAAAAAAAAATGTTCGGAATATTGGAAGTTATAAAATTATATTTAAGTGAATGTGAATGGAAATAAAAATTAAAAATGTTGAGTTTTTTTTAGAACTTTTAGTAGTAACTATTAAATTTAAAAATTAAAATATTAAATGTACAAGAATACTAAAGAATAATAAATGAAAAATAAATAACTAAACATAATGCTAGAATAATAGATAAAGACAATAAATAATATCGGATTAGTTGCGTTTAAACGCATACATTTATTCGTTATAATAGTTTATTAAAAAGTGTAGACTTGTAATTTTTATACAAAATTATACCAAAACTATATGACCAAACGTGATCGTAAAAATCAAATAATGTTTTGAAATTAAAGTGGGATGACAAAAATGAATTTCTTGAAATATTTTAATTGATATCGATAAGTCAAATATTATAAGTACAATTTATAAATTTACATTAAAATAATGTACACACATCAATTCGAAATCTGGATTCAATGATTACAAAAAAGTATACGTTTTTGTCTATGTTGGATTGTGTCTGCTACATATAATTTTATCTAAATTGTATACTCGTAATTCCTCTCGCGTTAAAATTCTGTTTTAAATTTTTAAATTTCTGTTTCTAATAAAACAGATTTACTCGGGCATAGTACGTTAAATAACTTATTATAATGTTTTATAATTGTTAATTTATTATTATTGTAAGACTTTTTTATTACTTTAAGAGCAATACCCACACAATTATTTTAATACTTAGAATAATGATTGTGGATTTAAGATATAGGAATACGATAAGTATAAAAATAAAAATAATAAAATAGATTTTACATCTAAAAAGTTTTACGATGCTTTTTTGAGCTTGAATATTCGCATATACACGCATAATTGGATGAAGAATTAATTTTTATATTTCCCGTGTATTGCTGTAATTTTTATTGAAACCAGATGAATTATTAAATATCTCCAGAATATAATAAATCGTATGTACCGATAAATACATTACACTTGAACCGTAAGTGGCTTCCAAAATAAAATAACGAAAAAATAAATTGTTTTTGGAGTGTGGAATGTTGTTGTAAGGCATATTAATAAAAAATGGTGTACGAGAAGCTAAATGGAAGTATAATAATGGTATATATCTGGCAAAAGCAGGAGGCTATTTCTATTAGACCAACTATTACAATGCGGCCAACAAAAGGAGAAAACGACAATAATATTGGTTGGCCAAATACCGAAATGCGAAGGACGAGTATACTTACTTCACTTCCTCTATCGCGAAACATATTTCCACACTTTGTTGGCGAATCCTCTCATACACAACACACAGAGCAGACCATATAATATAGTTTATAATTGTGCTCTATAGTGCTTCATTTATTAGTGAACCCTATGATCGTTAGCCGTATCATTCGAATGCGTTATATATTTTTTTTCTTTCCATCGTACTCATTATTTCAAAACTCAATCGTGAGTAAGGAACACTACTGAGACATACATATAAATACGTATATATGCATTTTTTATCGACTCACGAATCACTATAGCAATATATTATCCTTTAAACTGATAATCGTATAAATTTAATGATTACGGTAGTATAATACGTTACATGGGAAATACATTTCACACACCTCACTAACTCTATGTATATACTATTACCGGATTGATAAAATCAAATAATATTGTTTGTTGAACTGTAAATTATAATTATTTTTAATTTTATAAACTCGTATTTTTAATTATATTCATATATTGTTCTACAAATTATACGAGTTGTTTTCCAACTATTTTAAAAATCTATAAGGAAATTAAAAAATATATATTCTGATGTCAGATATTCTGGTAGGCCATAAAACCTATTCATAATTTGTATCTTTGAAATATGATTAAAGCCACATGTGGCAATGAATAAACCATCACTGATGCATAAGAACTATAATCTAAATTGAACTTTCAGAGCACGTCTTCAACTCGATAAATGAATACGGGCAAGCTAAAAAGTACACATTATTTTCTAATGAATAGATTCCTTTCACCGATTAAAATCTAAATCGTAAAAATAACAACATTTTTTACTCTCGTTATTCTTATTATATGCATCAATTGGCTATGGAACCAAATTAATACTTATAAAAAATGAATATACAATTCTATCATGGCAATATGTGTAAAAAAATTGATAAAAATTAGTTTACTTTATAATTTCTATTATAAAATCAAACGTACGGAATAAATAATAATTCAAAAATTATTTTCAAGTTTCTTATAAACAGTTTAAGCAGCTCTAGACTACAAGGTACCACAAGGAATCGATATATTATTTTATTTAAGTCAAAATTAACTGGAAACCCACAATTCACATTACGGAACAAGTAGATAAAGTTTTAATATATTTTATACGAGTTACAGCCCAAAGTCCAGAATCTAAAGTTTGTCTTAAAAAGTACACCTAAAACCTTTTTGTTATTACCAACATTGCCTGTTGCATTTATATTACGCGTTTACAGTCGGATGTTGTAAATCTACAGCAAAAGGACTACAATAAAAACGACTCTTTTGTCTTTTAAATAAATGTTTACTTTTCTAGAACCTATACATTTTTAAGGCTTAACATCACGTAGATAACTTTAAAGAGTTTCGGGGAAGTATTTACGAACACTATCGATTATATAATAATACTATTAAATAATCAAAATAAGTTATAATGAACTATCTGAATTTCCCAGAATCGCTCGGAAAAATAATTTTGGATAATCAACCTCTTTTAAATGTAATTCGATGGCAATGTCTTTTTAATTGTAAATCACCCAAAATAAAGTTTAAAATAAACTGAAAATTTCAATTTGGTAGTATATTCAATTTGGCTATCATAGTTAAGGCTGTGTGTTGATTATGAATCAATCAGTCAGGATTTCTTATTTTATATCTACAGATTATGTATACAAGTAATTATAATCAGTCAAAATATATATAGGACGTCGGACGTCGGTAGTTAAAAATAATTAAGCATAAAATAACAAGATACATAAACAGTTTTATTCAACAACAGCCTCAGATGAAGTGTATATGTGTAAATATATATGTATATTTTTATAAGAAGAGTTAATTAATCAAACAACAAGGAAAAGAATGTAGCATAATTTTGTGGCCATTAATTAGACCTTAAAGAGTGCTGAAAAAAACTCGTTTATTCATTAGAAAAAGGCCACCGGATAATTTTATTTAAATCCCAAGAACTTTAATAAACGTGTTAAAATATTTAATGTAAATAAATCAACAATAAAGTAATAGAGAATTGTAGTAAAAGCTTAGTCGTTACTAAATCAAAAAAATGTAATAATTAATATTTATCTGCATGTAGTACAACGAGCACATCGGTAAATTTATGTACAATGGACGAATTACCTTATTATATCCTATTAATTTATTATTTATGATATACGAATATTAAGTGAATGGTTCTGAATTGTTAAATTTACAAATTTCCATTACCTACTGAAACTGTTGATGTCAGCGATGTCATGTAATATTATGTTACACTTATAATTAAATAATGATTTTAACTGTATATTTAGACATTAAAAATTATACACTTCGTAATTCGTTTCAATATCATGTGAAATAAATATTATATTCATCAGTTTCAACTTGTAAAACATACGTTTTTTATGTTCAAAAATGTTGCTCAAATATTTATTTAAGAATTTAATATTAATTTCTATCATAATGGGATTTTCTTAAACGATTAATTAATTTAATTTGCGATTTATTTATATTTTAAACAAAATTCGCATACCTAAATATTAATGAAGTGTAACTGACGTCATAATGTTAAATGACAATAACTTAGGATTGAATGGTAAGTAATTCTTTGTTTTATAAAAAAAATAACAATCAAAAAAATATGATATCTTGAACACTTTGACCAGGCATACATTTCTTATAAAGCGATATTATTATAGCGGCAAATAAATTCCTGGGTACAATATTGTACTTGAAAAAAAAATTAGTATATAAAGTTGGAACTTAACCAAAAAAAAAAAAAACTGCTGTAAGAAATTCTATCAGCCAATGAAAATTCACGTAAGGCATTAACCCTAATGTTGGTTTCTATATTTTATATTTTTTAAACTTCTTATTTGATATATTTTTCCTTTTGGAAAATGCTCAAAAATGTATTTCCTAAAGACAAACGTCAAAATAAATTAAAAACTTTAAACGTATTTCAATGGAAAATTAGATTATTTTGATAAAAACTATTATCTATTATTGTTAGATTTTAAACTATTTCTTTCTATGTTAAATAACATAATTACATATGAGTTATAAACCATTAATTTGACAGTTTCAAAAAAAAAACGTGAATGGCATAATTTATATTTGATATTATAATAATCAATTCTATAGTTTAAATAGGTATTCGTTTATTTTCAAATGTATCAAAGTTATCACTGAATTTAGTTTTATAACGAAAATCACAAATCAGTATTTTTGAAAATCACTTACCAACACACACTAAAGTCATAGTATGATTGGAACAATAGTCGTGTAATACAACATAATAACGTGATAATTGGGAATGACTAAGAGAGTTAACTATACATGCCACGTAAACAGGGGCACTTGGATTTGATGTATACTTAAAACTTATAATAGTAAATAGTTATTATATAATATGCATGTATTCGTGTTTTAGATTTCCGTATAGTTTTATTATTTTTTTAACTCATTGTGGTTTGGAACTGTATTTTTGGGGCTTTAGTTATTGTCATACATGAATTTGTGAGTTTTCAACTGATTTTACAAATAATTTATTCATTATTAAACTGAGTAAAATGTATTTAGAAACAAATGCCACGAATGATATATTGGGATTGGAATTAATGTATACTTTATTTTTATATATTATTCATTTATGATCTGTTTTTTTGGCTAAAAAATTGTACTTACATACCACGAACTGTTATGTTGTAAAGGTCTGTTAATGTTACATATAATTACCATAAATTCTATACTTCCTAATTATGCTCCGAATAATTAACACATTTATCATTGTCAAAACGGTTTTCTGCGTATTAAAGGTACATACTAACTGATACCTTACTTAAGATGAAATTATACGAATCTATTTAAACACACGGTATTATAATAATAATAGTCCACATATAGGATCATGTAGATTTTATACAATATTTTATTACGTACCTATTGTTTGAGATAAATATCATTATTACACTATTTTATAATAAAGCTATAATAATGGTCAAAGTCAATAATCCAGACAGTAACTTGTTGTAAAGAAAATCTAATCACATGAGTTTTTTTGATAAAGTTAAATTTTTATGAAAAACAAAAATGTACACTTTTGTATAGTAACGTCAAGTCAAAATTTGAAGTAGTTTACAAAAATCGAATGTTTATAATCATCGTAACCATCAAATTATTCTTAAATACTCGGTGAGATGAAAGCGAAATATAAATTCATTTAAATAAACAAAATAGAACTGTATAATATTCATGCATAGAGAAATAATTCGGTCTTAACAATTTAAATTTTAAGCCAATACAATTATTTGGATGAATATAAACTGTTTGTTTAATATCAACAATTTATAAATACTCAGATATTACTCTTAAATTAAATATTCATTATTTTAATTTTAATGGTAATACTAAAAGTTAGAAAGAAAGTAAAAGTTGTCGTTACTTTAAAAGTATATTATAAGACATACATACTAAAATAAGACAATTGTGAAACAAATAAAAAATTATATTTAATGCAAGTTCAAGGAAAAACATTAGTCTCCAAAAAGTATGTGTTGTTAAATTAATTGCATGGAAAGCATACACATACAAATATTTGTGTAATCATAGCCAGATAATTTAGTTCAATATAAAAGTACCTGGTAAAGTATGGGTATACATTAAATTCTTCTTTTTTTTTTAATCAAATTAATTTACTCACATTTGTAGACAAACTATTCATACGTTTTAAATATTATAATAGTTCAACGTTTTGAATTTAGAAATAGAAAAGTGTATACATTTCTCAAATATTTTATATAGCCTTTATCTATTTCATCTATCTGCAACCCATTGTTAAATCGGTTAGCTAGTGATCCTATCATGTAAGGAAAATATAGTTTTAAATTTCAAATATTTTATTTGTTATGGTGTTCACTGCATAATTGTTGTAAATATATTTATCAACAATTACATATGGTTTAAACATGTGCAACTACTGCAGTTATGCAATGAATAATGTTCATGTTTTTCACACCAACAGCTTACATAATATTTTTATACAACATTTTTTAATAGTTGAAAGGCCATGCCTTTATTGTAAATCTCTGTTATCACTGAAACATGCAGAAGATATTCATCTGCACGAGAAAATAATTTATAATTCATAAAGTGTAAAAGTGGCCATATTCACGGGTTTTTTTTTCTGTTTAGAATTGTGTGTATAAAAAAAATATAAATATTTATTTAAACATATAAATAATGATATACATATTTTTCATGTAACACCATTGTTCTTGAAATAATGATTACGAGTTTTTAGGAACTATTTATTTCCATGAATCGAAACCAGAAAATTTTCTACGTGAACAGTATGACTGATGACAATTAGTATAACACAGAATATTTCTATAGCAAAAACCTTTCCTATATTATGTTATCATCGTAGAGATTGGTTACTCCTTTGATTTAAAATATTTCATAGTATAATCAAGTAATACTTTAAACGTATATTAAATATATCTAAATAAATCGTAAATTATATATGATGATAAAAAAGTTGCCCTGTGATTTTTATAAGATTCTCAAATCAGTTATTTCTTAAACTTTATCAAAACATTATAAAGTTTATAAAAGTCTTATATAAAATTAACCTTTGTTTAGTGTGTTTTTATTATTTATTTTATGTACCTACTTAGTTGTCAAAACCACAATTTTTAATGGGCCGAGAAAAATGCAAAGAATATGGATCTCTTTTTTTTTGGTAGGCAACTACCATATGTGTATTGTACTAACCTTTTGGCTAGTTTAACCTGATAACTTTTATAAAATTATATTAAAAAATGTATGAATTTTATTTATAAACTAAATAATCTATATAATCTCACATGTATACACAATGTATGATGTCTCAGTATAGCTTCATTTTTAAACAAGCTTAGTAAAATTAGAATTTGATCTTAAGAATCATATAAGCATAAAATCTACATAAAATTTCATACATTCTTATGAATAAAGCTTTTTATTTAAACATAAGGTAATAAATGAATCAAAATTCTTTAATTCCAAAAACATCTTAAAACATAACAATTTATTCCTTTCAATTATATTATCAAAAGCGATATATAAAAAGTCTTGAGAATCGTAAAAAGCTAAACCAATTAGATAACATTCATGGTACATCCAATTTGTTTGAATTAAACTATCAGTAAAATAAAAACTAAATTTAACAATAAAAAATATTTTTTCTATACTGTTTTACCGGTAGTTAAAATATTCTGGACTAACGGATAAGTAGATGTGATTATTAAAATAATTCATATAATACTGATTTGTTTTAAATTCTTCATGATTTTTAAGAATTTTCAATTTAATATCTTTGATAATAGAACTAAAAAGAAAAGAAAATTAAAATCACTTTATATTGGCTTAATTTAAATTAGATTTCATTGATATTTTAGATAATATTATTTTAAGAACTATTCATGAGCTTTGTAAATAAATGTTTGTAAATAAATTAAATGTTTTTTTTTCACAAAAGTCCAATTCAAATTCCAAATATTTGAACATGAAAATTGATACAATTATAATACAATACCTTGCTGGCGTTACATTTATTTTTCAATTATGTGATTTAAATATTCAGTGTTTTGATTAGGTAATTAACACAACACCAATCATTAAATTATAGTTAATAAGAGTTTATATTGGAATACATTATACTTAGTCAACATTAAGTATAATTTTTTTATTTTAATTTTGACTACTGAAACGTTGTCATGTCGATATGCAAAAGCATTGAACAATCTCACCCTTCAGTTACGGTGCCAATACGCGCTTCACAGCCAACTAAATAAACGATACGACTGAAACGCTGCTGCGTATTGTATTTTCTTTTTCTGTATACAACTTTATCATTATCTACATCATATTTTTGTCAATTAATATTTATAAAAATTTATGAATATCGTAATACAGATCAAAATCAATACTTGTTCTGTAATTTTCATAATATTTGTGTACGGAATATTTACCTATATAGATAATAACGAAAAATGTGTGCTTACCTTAGGGGACATCGATTATAGAATTGAAAATAGAAAAAAAAATTTACTCGGACAGCTGAAATTGTTAATGACAGGGGAAATAAATAATTCTTCTTATAGACCATTTCTTTGAAAATGTAATAATATATATAAATGTATAGTCAATGCTGTAATTTATAAATTATTAATCATCTGAATCTATCGGTTTTCTACAAAATTGTATCACGTGAAAAATATAATATTATATTGCGGAAAAAATGCGTAGTTAAACTTAACTGATGATTAACTTATTCCCACAAGTGTTGTAATAATTTATTTTCAGCAGTTGTAAAATTATTACATTGCCTAAGATATACTACTCGTATATATTGATAATTTTTTAATATAATTTCATAAATTATAAAATGACCTTTTAAAATTATAATTTTTATAAATTTTTAAATCATTTATGATAAATTTAAATTTTTTTAAAATTATAATATTTTACAATAGGCCATTTATAGAATATATAATTAGATTCTATGCATATGTTTACAGATTGCTAGGGCAGGCAAATTCATTTTTTTTTAATTATTTTACTTGTAAATTATATGTCATAATAAACCTACTAATTTCTATTAAATAAAGCATTTTCATTTTCCCGGGTAAAATTAAATACTAAAATGTAAATTTCCATTATAACAATTACTAAAATCATAAATTTAAGAATACATACAAATTATAAATAAATACTTTAAAGAGTCTTTGGCTGTATAACACACTAATATTTATAGTTAATAATGTACAATTACGCTGAACGACTCATTAATTTTTTATAATTTTTAATATGTGATCCTGAAAACTTATAGTATATTAGTAAATTGAGTCTGTCCGATTGAATGGATGCAAAATATTTGTAGAATATGACTTATTTAATAGGACATTTCCAGTAATAATATAATATTTAACATATTCCCAGTGGGAATTCGTGATAATAATTCACCAGTATTACTTTAGTAATTAAAAATATACAGGTTTACGTAACATTAATGCGAGTTTTAAGTTATATAATTTGTATGTAACTAATGATACGGGAGTAACATATTCCAGTTACAGAATTAATTTGAAAAGTTAATGCAATTTTATTTGAATTAAAAATTATGTATAATAAAAAATCAATAGTACCTATTTACACTACTAACTAAAAAAATATTTTTAATGATAAAAAAGTATATGTGAATAATAAAAATAAGTAAAATGAATAGCTTATGGGCAATGACTAAAGATAGTATGAATAAAAAGTAAAAATAAACTATAAATAAAAAGTTATATTGACATATGTTTTTATGAATAAAAGAAACCATGTTCAAATTTGGTTCATAATCTCATGCAAACGATGTTAAAAAGATTATTATAACTTTAAACTAGTCTTAAATAAAATGTTTTCCAACTAATATTGTTAGTCAACCTTTCTGCCAGACTATAATATCATTCCATCATTCAATAATATTTTCATAAACGTGATACACATTTATGAAAAAATAATTCAAAGTAACAAAAGTAAAAAATTTATCCACGCGTTTTGTACACGTTTAATCAATATTTTTCAAACCAGCTGTACACAAAAAGTGAATCATCGAAGTACAAATTTCGTTTCGATTAAATCAAAAAAGTATTTCTTTAATATACATGTATATAAAATATATCTCGTTCAGAAAACTTTTCAGGAATAAATGGTGAAATTTAATCTTATATTTCATGTACAACATCATATTTTCATAGAGGACTTTTCAATTACATCAAACGTTGAAATTAATAATTATTTGCTTGCATATATGGTTACACTTGTATGTTTATTCGTAGAAAATGTTGTACGTTTTAGTATTTTACTTGCGTGTTTACAACAGCATAAGCTTTATAACTTATAGTAAATAATTAAATTATTATAATATTTTGTTTATAAAGAAAAATGAACTGATAATACAAATATAATTTAAATCAATAACTATCCGGACTGTTATGACTGTTCAATATTACTAATATATTAAATTAAATAAATATAAAAAAAAATTAATATAATTTTTATGTATTTTGATGCTTGAAAAATTATCACCACAGTTTTTTCAATATGTGTTATTCATTTCGTTCGTATATGTATATTTTTCGTTAATGTTTTTTTTTTTAAATTTTTAAAAATATATATTTATTTGAACATTATTTTTTTCTGATCTGAATGAGGCCATATAAATAAAAGCCATGGATCGTTTTTAAAACTATTTTTTGAAAGTGTTAATAAAAATAAATGATTTTCGTTGACGAATATCTTAGAATTAAACAAAAAGCCATGGCATTCATGTTTATTATATTTAATGATACTATTTTATGAAAATCATACACACAAATACAGCTTTTGCCAATCTTATAGGTTAAACATAAATACAATGAAATACTATAAGTTATTTTTCTGTTTTTCGTAATTTTAAAACTAAAAAATTCGCCATTACCTAAAAGACCTGAATTCTAAACGAAAGAATTAACGCTATACTAGACCTCAGTGTAGTATTTATACGTTTTATGGTCCGGAACAAGTTTCTATTGTTTCAGACCCACGTGTCACCCGAGATCATTAGGCACGAGTATAAAACGTAGACGCTGCAGCTGTTCAGTTTTATTACTATTAGTATTATATGTTTTTATTTCCCTACCCGACGGGCACGTCCAACTGTTTAATATAATGTCAAAAAGTTGATAGTATTGTGCATTATACATATTTTTTTTATTAGATAAAAACCTTATTATTTTTATTTAAATGCGAGACAACATGGGTGCGCAACAATCATTACGGTTTCACGCATGATATACATACATAATCTTATCGGTCTAATGTACGATATGATGAATAAATACACCACGAAAAACGCAAGACATAGCAGTATTATTGTTGCCGTCGTGACAACTGCGTTAGACGAAGGATTGCATCGTTATTCGGGTCGTGACTGATTACGACCTTGTTGCGGGTGAGACAAAGACAGTCGGTGGCGGCGTTGGAAAGAGAAACAAAAACTTGATAGAATTCCTTTACCTTTTCAGAAATTTCGTCTCCGAAGCCGGTTCAAAGAACTTCGTATCAGAGGTATCCTATTTCATCACTACTGCGCTCGTACATAATATTGTACATAAGTGTACGCGAACGTATACCAACTCAGGCACACGCTTCACGCAAACAGAAAACGGGGAAACGTCATAAATGTTTATGTTATCTCAACGCATTGCAATCGATACGATCATTTGATATTATTATTATTCATCCTTAAAATCGTCGTTTAAAGACCGTAAATAAAACGGATTTCAAGAAGAATTTACCGTATTATAATGTTTAGTTAAATATATTACAGTCTGCTTTAATCGAACAATTAGTGGTTCGTTTTGGAAATTCACTGTCGTCGTATGCATGTGTATTGAATAATGATATGTCATGGATAATGCAGTTTACTGAGGTACACGGCCATCACTTGGGATTTCTTCAATCTCGATACTACTGTAGTCTACGCTTCGATACGAACGTAAAAATAATGTACGTAACACTATACGACAATCACGATAATTGATTTCTTTATCAATGACAATAAATAATTTATGGGCATAATGACTGTTCCAACGTTTTCAAATAACACAACAATGACATATTTTTGTCAATTATACTCTGTGATTTCAAAAGAAAACATTTAGTAGTTCCTATCACAATATTTGGGTTTTAATCGTTTTGTGTACGTTTTCCAGTTATTATTGTTATAAACAGTACAAAGGAACTATTGTGTATTTCATTTCAGAATAAATATTCTTTCGTTAAAAAATAAATATTATTTGGTGTTTAAAATTATAAATAAAGTTAAAAGTAGCTTGTCTAAATTTTAACTTTAATGAATGTTTGAACGTTGACTGAAAATACTTTTGACGCAAAATTCGATAAATGTATTGTTTTCTATAACATGATAATACAATATTTAATAAACAATAAAGTAATTTACATATAGATAGATTATGTTATACAGTGTAATAAATTATTTAAGTTCCTTATTATGAGCTATGTATTTTATAAAGTTAAAATCAACAAATATGTGCACATCTTTAGAATACACATATTTAATATTATATACTATATCTATGTATACGGTTTTAAACTTATTTCCATTGCAAAGTCCATTTAAGTATGTTTAACATTTACTCAATAGTTTTTATTAAAGTTCTACAAAATTAACAATTTATTGATTAGTTCACATTATTAATGTTTAATATTGTATTTATACGACCAACATTTTTATCACAGAATAAGTTGTATTTTTGTTCATTAACTTCACTAACTTATCTTACTTATCTACCGAACATTAATAAATTTGTGCGCTGGAAACACTTTTTCACATTATCGTATATATAATTTATTTAATATAAATACTTACTGCTGTCGTTCTACCCAGCAAATTTTTCCATTAATTTTATTTATTCACGTTTGTAATCAGCCTTAGTTATAGTTTATTGCTATAAATTAGTAAAAGCTTCTATTTTTAAAGGTATCGATTTAATATTAAATTATGAAAATGGATAACTAATAGATAATAAAACAATACAGATAGGTCTGAAATCGATTAAAATATAAAAATGTTTCCAAGTCGTTGGTATATACATATCATACCTGTGAACACCATATTATCAGTATAATAACGAATGTAGATGTATAATAAACATTATATATACTGTTTGTATATAATTTGAACGGTTATCCGATCTCAAATGTTGTGAATATGGAGAGAATACATATTTTTCTCGTTACATTAAACGATAAATTAATCATTTCATCGAGCGGTTCATGGTTGAGAGAAAAACAACTTTTATTAAAGCATACTGCTCGACGTTTAGGTTGCCTATATGACACTGTGTGATTATTCAGTAGCCATTTGTTATATGATTTTAAATGTAAATAACATATATAGGTACTATACAAAATTAAATCGTGTAAAACGCGTTAATGTACAATATGAAGTAATACGGAGTACAGATTTTCAACAGGATTCAAATAGTTTCTATTATTATCATCGAGTAATATGTATATATAATATAATATAATAATCTATGATAATTCGATAACAACGTAGTTTACCAAGACAATTCGCCGGTGTTTTCAAGGGTAATATATTATTATAATAATGGCTCACGACCAAATGTATTATTAATAGTATTAAAAGGATTAATCACGTGTAGTATATAGTAGACGCAATTCAATATCAAGTGATCAATAAGTCCTTATATTTGTATATTATAATCATATACAAATATATATACAGGCCCGTACTGGCCCACCGGGAAACCGAGCAGATGCACGACGTGCCCATGAAAATTACGGCTACATTAAGATTTTAGAGAGATATCCATTGTTTCTCATTAACAAGTAATAATCCGATGGTCTTTAGTAAAACATCATTGAAAAACGTTTATATTTTTGTAAAGATAAGCATTAAACCTAAATTATGATTCTTTAAACTGTAATCTATTGGACCAAAGGTAATCTGAAGGATTAAATAACAAAAATGTTGGCGCTTTTAAATATTTTAGTAACCGCCCCATAAGAGCAGCCAGTACGGGCAGTATATATAGTATATATATATATATATATATATATACTATAAATTAGCGATAGAAGAGGAAGTGAATAAGAATCTTTTCTTGGGTGATAAGTACTAAGGATGTCAAAATATTAGCAACAGCATAACAATTATTAACTAGATATAAAATAATTTAGAAAAAAAAGTGTTTTGTAGATATCCCTTTAAAAGTTAGGTGAGTTGAATTAATTAATTTCGAAACAACGTTATAATGATTGGTCTTATTTAGATGGAGGAGAGAGGTGCATGTTTTAATTTTTTCTGAATGTTAAATTTTTTGCTTGACACCACTCTGATATATATATATACTTAGAAGACAACTCGTGCTCCGCAGTACGTGCATGTGCGTTATATAAGTATATAAACGAAGTATTCAAGACGATACTTGCATTTTTTTATTTTTTTTTATCCATCTACATCACCACTCTATCCACTCTCACGTGAGCTATAACCGATCTACTCTCGCCGCTGCTGTTCCGTGCATTTCGTGTGGTGAAACCTGCAGCAGTTACTTTTTTCCGCGTGCACACAACTATATACAGTCGATTTATCTCATGCGTTCGTTTAATTGAGCGGAGAGGATGGAAAATAAAATGGTCGTGGTGCGGTGGCGGTCCTTGTATACACTCTGGCCGCACATACAGAGGTAGATATCCGAAGCGAGGGACATTTTTGTACGTGGAGGAAGGACCACCCCGATCTGACAGCATTTTAGATGGGATGGCGGCGAAGCGAAAGGGGTACGAGTGGGGTAGGTAGGCGCAAGCGGGAGACGAGGAGAACCTTTAAATTGCCACCGATCTGTCTAAAGTGCCAAACCCTTATTAAGTTTCCGCAACTCGTACACACGACCACCATGCGTTGAAGCCGCTTCAGTAACTACCACCATCACACAGTAGCGCATTATATATTACGTAATACATTAGGACCATTCGCACATTTCTTTTGCCATCTCCGCCATCTTCATCTTTTTCACTCGTTTTGCTTCATTAACGCGCATGACCACCAATCGATCTGTCACCAAACATTCCAAATTTTTTCATCTCTTTCTCTCTCACATTCCTACTGGCATCAGTCTCGTTACCACCGTATCACATTCACCATAACTTTTGCTATCATCATCATTATCATCGTTGTAATGTCAGTATTTTTTTTTTTTTTTTTGGTTCTACTTATGGGTAGGGACTGCGACGCATTAGACAAGAAATCCAATGAAATTGAATATTGATGTCCAGCAAAAAAAAAAAAAAACCAAGTTACAACCGATGTGCAATCATTTATCGTTCAATGGATTTTCCACATTTTGCGGAAAACACTGGGAGGATAAAGATCGACCACAGTCAATTCTCAGTAGAATTAATAGCTTCCGACTTATAAAGAGTAAATAAAATTTTGATACTTATTTTTATATGCTGATCACCTAGATCCGTGTCATTTCGCTCTAATGTTTCTATACTTGAACGCGAGTAATATATTTTTATAATACATGTTTAAGAATCAGAGACATTAATACTCCTATGTATGAATGGATTTTTTTAAATATATATCACTCTAACACATGTATCATGAAATGTCAAGCATTTGTTTTTTATCTATTAATAACTGTTGTCTACTATTCATTTTAAATATATATAGATGTTTTATTATAATAAATAAATAATTATTTATTTGATGATTTTATATTATAATAAATAAATACATTTGCATGTTTTGCATTCAAATAATAATGCTTTTATGAATATTATACGAAAATTAATTAAAAAAATATACATTTTCTTAACAAGATTGTTATTCAAAAAAATTAATAAGTACCCGTAGTCAAACTGTTAACAAATTAACAATCAGTATATCGAATTTTGTTCAAGTTTTTACGGCTAACGAATATTTTGTGTTGCATATCTGTGAGATAATGTGATACACCAAACAAATTTTATAGATTTTCCAAAAATTATATTATTAATTAATTTTTATTTCTGATAGCAAAAACGAGGAAAACTGTTCGCGAGACAATCAGGATTTACCTATTTTAAACCATTTAGCAGAGCATGGCCCTTGTGTTTTATAATTTTTCAAGTTTTTATATGAACAATCAAATTTAAAATATACAATAGCATATTTGCATAGTTTTTGTTTAAAATTATAATATTTAATTATTATTGTAGTACATTCGTTTGATGCAATTATTTATTAAAATACGATATTCAAGAATTTTATGATTTGTTGATAATTTTTAATTAAATCAAAAATGATGATGTTTAATTATAAATTCTGAATCGAAGAATGTAACCTTTTAATGTGTGTTTTATTTTGTGCGTTTATGTACACGATTTCGGCCAGTATTGCTCTGTTCATTACTAAATAAAATGTAAACGGTAGTAAAGGGTTCTACTTGGTACTTACGTCGTGAATTTCTCAATAGTTTTCCGAGTAAAAGAAAAAAACGGAGAAAAATTTGTGAAAAGCTTAAAATATTAACTGAGATTTAAATTGTGATTACTAATATTCACCTTTTATTTCATACACATTAAATGTGTGAACGATTTTAATCAGAAGAATTTTTCTATTCATCACAATCATAAGAGATTTCTGATGGGAAATATTTTTTTTAGCATTTTTGGGAGTGAGAGTCTTAATTTTATTACCCAGCAGTTTTCTTAATAATAATAAAAAGTTATAAAAATATAGCAAAATTTACGCCATACCAATATAAGAGAAAATTAAATTTTTGTTTTCATTGTAATTAAAAGAATGATAGAGATATATATTTTAACTAAATGCTTATATAACTGTTGGCATTAATGGTGTAATTTATAAAAAAAACTGTAGAGCTATTTATAGAAAATTAAAATATTCACGTTTTTTTAGCTGTTTTTCGAAAATGTCGATAAAATTATTTATGTATAACAAAGTCTTAAAATTTAATAATAAGTATTTCATACACGTATATTACTTATAAAAGATAAAAATTGAGCTTAATCTATAAATATTAGCAGCGTTTAAGTATTAAATTTTGACAAAATGATAAAATTACGAAAAATCCCTACATTGTTGTAGCTATAAATTTTTAAATGTTATACCTTATGTTTAAAAATTGAATTCAAGATTTTTTTTAATTGATTTTTTTTGTTGTAAAAAAAAAAAAAATTACTGGAATGTCCCAAAATAATTTATAAGTGTAACTATACAGTTAAAAACAATTCATAGTTTCGAATTATTTTAATGAAGTTTGATGCTGTTTAAAGGCACTTAAAACTTTTGATTTTTTAAATTATGGATGCCGTTTTTTTTTTTTTTTTACAAAAGTCAGTTTAAGTTAAAGTTTACTCTATCTTATTAAAAATTAGTATTATTATATTATATCAATCAGCCTTAGAATTATAAACTTAATCCACCTCTTTCATTCAAAATTGTTTTTTGGAAAGTAATTGTACATTGGTTTCAAGTTGAATTGACCAATACATCAGTATATACTATTTACAGCATTCACCCATACCAGTATCTCACCCGACTGAAGTATCCCATCCAACCAAGGAATTTGTTTTTAATATTATATTATAATAAGAATAGCTTTGAGTTACAAAAGTAATTTTTTAAAATCCATCAATTTTATCAATTCCGTTTAACAAATTATTTTTTTAATTTTAATTAAAATAAAAGAAAATTTTTATAATTTGCATGAATAAAAAATTACACCATCAGATAAAAGTATATATTTTTAATTTTACATATATTTAAGCTCGTTTTATTTTCAAGTTTTTAACGTTAATATTTTTCGGAAAAAATAATTTAAATACATTTTTTATTATAACTGTCATATTTTTGAGCTTTAAAAATATAATAATAAGTGACCTGTAAATAATCTAAAACAGAAACGTTGTTCCACGAACATCTGTTTTGATCGTATAGTGAAATATATTTCTAGAAATTATATTCAAATGAGATTAACGCACGAACATTTAAATACACATAGTATTTAATGATGCTTTAGGTCTTGTTTCAAGTTTAAAGTTATCAATAATAACGAGTTCGACGTCCGTGTGTGCCGTTATGCCAAGCATATTATTCAGGTGAACGTTTTAATGAACACGGTTAAAAAAAAAAAAAAAAAAACATTACCTCTTAACTTGTTTTTACCCTATTTGTTATCAATAGGATAATCACAATCCGGTTTGATGGGATATCGTTGATTTCTCATCGAAGAATAAGGTGATGAGAAAGAAGTTTCTTAACGACTAGTTCTAAAATAGAATTCGATAATTTAACTACTTTCCGAAGCATATTTTAATCCTACGAAGAAAAAAAAAGCTTATATTGTCACTTCGTTTGGTCAGAAACGTAAAAAAAAAAAAAAAAATGTATTTTATTTTTCACCGCAACAACGCCGCACGATGAACAATTGTGTCGATAAAGAGGAGCTAATGAAGTGAGTCGATAGAAATGTTTGTGAACAGATTTTGAAAACATAATATTTCGATGTCCGTACACCTATTACTGTAACAAATGTCGATGGATGGGCACGTCGAAAAGCGTTACGAATCATCCGTGCCGTGCGGTTCACGCTACCTGTGTGGTATGATCGATAGGGGGGGGGGGGGAGAAAATGCAATAAGCGTTGCTGGTCCCGTTCGTTTGGGCGCATGCAGCGAGTGATAAGCTCGAAAGTCTAACAGCCGCGCGTAAAAGACGAGCCCCCGCCGCGCACAATGTACACAGTGGCATAGCAAGGGTAATATGAACTGTGCCTACGCCAGGGGCGTGGATTACAAAGGGGCGCAAAATTGTGCAAAAGTCGTATTTTTATCCTACAATCAAATCGAAATTTTTTCGTTACAATATATAATTAACATACATTGTATACTTAAAATAAAATAATAAGATAAAAGGTTAAAAAAAAATATCATAACATCAAATTTTAATTGGTTAAAAAGCCCTTACTTCTAAGTTTGCCAGGAGCGCTAAATAGTCTTCCTACGCCACTGAATGAACACGACCACGCATGACTCGACACCGTGACAACGCGTGAACGGACCCGTGACGAACGTGTCTCGTGCGCGCGTATCGCAGGGCATCTAGAGCAGTGTCGGCGGTGCGTGCACGTGTGCGTCTCCCGGATTGTACACGGACACACTCGAGTGCGGCACGTGAAAGGGATAAACGTCGCCGTCGGACATTGTGCAGCGCATTATTCGACTGCATCGCATCGTGGACGGTTGGGGGGGAGTCTCGAGTGCGCGCCAAACCGCGTGTTGTTCGAACGTAACGTTTGTGCATGCGCGTATTTATTTAAATGTGTACGCGAAACTGTAAAACATTTTGACTCGGTTTCGCACGCATTTTATGGCTCGTTATTACCCGTAAAAGGGAACCCGTGCAGAACCCACAGCGCGGTGGCTGGCGGCGAGGGGGGGGGAGGGCGTAGCGACGACGTTAACTCGCGAATTTTCCACTGCTTCGTAGGGGAAATATTTGCGGTTCGTTTTACGACCAGTAATGACGCGTGGATGGGTGGGGTGAAAGAGAACAAACAGGTAGTGGTGGTACTCTAACCGCCGCGTTTGTACCGCGCAAAGACCGCTGCCGAGTGCTATACACGAGTGCGCGCCATAACGCGCGTTTGAATTTTAATGGACTTCGGCGAAACCATTATTACTCGCAGACTCCTTAGGTCTGCTGTACACGCATGCACGGTATAGGTAGGATAGATACCGCAACGTTTACGATCAATTTTATGTACGGTTGTTTCGTATTGCGCCGATCACATGCTAGTGTACAACATCCACAGCGGCAAGTTTAAGCATGTGTAGCAGCTCATTTGGCCCTATAATAAATCTGCGCTTTGTTTTACCTAATATGGCCGCCGGCGGTGTACAAACAAAACGTCCGCGACTCGATATGAACACGAACATTCTGCAGTCGCAATCGTTTCGTTTTTTTTTTTTTTTAAGTCTTCTTGCAGACAATGGTGATGAGCAACTCTGGACCCGCCGAATCGAATTATACTCGTGCTTTTTGAATTCGTTATTCGAACCGTCGACTATCTATGATTTCGAAAACGATTGCCAAGTATACAATCATTAAAACTTTCGTCGAGTGTGCATTCAATCAATACTCGTATCTAAACTAGAAAGACGAACTAATTTCATTTCTTCACATTATTTATACTGACTGTTCAGTGTTTACGAATTAATTTGTTTCATTTCATCCCATTTCCATCAATTCGTAAGTATAATACTTTTTTGAAAAACTTTATAACACTACAAACTTCTTAATTATTTTAAACGTTATTATTTAAAGTTTTCCATTGTTAACTGAACAAATATTAGGAATTGTCGTCAAACACACTTAAGTGTAATCTCTAGAGAGAGAATTTTCGTAACAATAAATGCGAATACGATAACCTTTACTTATATATTCCTTAAATTTAAACAATAAGAAAAAATATTTTCGATGCGAACAAAGTATTTTTTTCACCAAAGTCAGATAAAAACTTTGCAACAGACCACGCTTTGTCGTTGGTAAGTCTTAGCACTACTTATATACTTTTGTTAAATTATTGATCGGAACGCTTAAACTCTGACATTGTCGAACATAATATGGTATGTACACGTACTCGTAATGTTGACAGCATAAATGTTTAAACAGTTTTTTTTATCAAACTTCATCCAAAAGCTTGAACTACTCTAAAAGTTTATATTTAAATGTGTATTATATATTATGACAAATAATTATTTAAAAATTATTGTTTTCATTATTGTTGTTAGACACATAAAATTGAGAAACCATAATTTTAATCATGCGAATAGTACCCACTAAAATTTTCAACATCTCTGTTTTTAGTAACAATTAAAACTAATAGAAGATAATCATAAAATTTAGAAAAAAAATTAGATTAAAAAAAAAAAAAAGATGTAATAATATCAAAATATTTCAAGACTAATAAAGGTTGAATAGCAAAAGTAAACTTGGATTTTACGTCTATAACGGATGTACTTTTATTTTAAGCTTTTAATTTTTTATTGTATACATATAATATCTTTGTTGTTGACGCATTGTAATTGAAATGAAATAAATAATTTTTTTATTATTTATAAAATGTTAAATATTTATTATTTATGCATAATATATGTATATTATATGGTATTATCGGTCTTTTATGATTTTAGTAAAATATTTATAAAACAGTAGTTTAAAACATCTAGACGAAATTTATAATGACATACCATTGAAACATCTGTGAAACATTAGTTATGTTTTATCGATGTTATATTTTAACGTGCGTTAAATTTGACTGTTGTAAAGATGCAAATAAAATATGCTAAAAAGGTATTTTATAAGTGATATTATTACCATACAAATATGGTCCCAGGGATATTTTATTCATATATTTATAGAACGCAATTTGTCGTGTTCCTGGTTTCATTGAAACAGCCCAGTAGCGTTTGTCGTACAAACTAATTCAGAGAAGATACAACATCTATATCAATAGATAATGCAGATGCAGTTATGCAGAGGGTTCGGATATTCTGAGTATCTATTTAATAATAACGATCAGAATTTAGAACACTGTTTCAAACGCGAAAATGGCAATCTTGACGTATTTGTGTTTAAGTTACAACTATAGTAAATAATATGGTTCACCAACAGTGGTTGGTCATAGAATAAATATGTAACGAAAATCGAATAAAAAACTTACATGTCGTATGGGATTCAGGCAATCAACCTTTAACGGTAAACCGAGTCGTCGTAATACACATTATTATATAGATTATATTGCATATGTGTCACTTCTACTCCATCACATTTTAGATGATAAAAAAAAAAAATGTCAGCGTGCAACCAACAGAATCCACATATATTATAAATACATTGACAAAAATGACGTGGGTACGTATACTGTGTACGTTTATACGTATGATTATGATGTAAGTAATACAAAATATATTTATGTGTTTCTATTTGACCACATCGATATTTCGTACCCAGAAATAAAATCGATACTTGATATAAAATAACACACCCATTTTTACTAAATTTCGAAAGTAGACGCGTAACACTATCCACCACGTATCTACGTGTATTCTTATACGAAGTTTAATTTCGATTCACATAAATATTCGTCAATAGAGCTTATAAGGATCAATTCCATTTACGGGGCTATATAATACTTGGTCTAGGTGGTTTTACAGGAGAGTGTGTTGCGACCGATAAGACAAAATATGTCAAAGCTGACGATATTTCTTTATTTTTTTTTTTCTACGTCCAATGTACTGTGATAACACGAGACAATTTCTTCATTCACGTGGTCATATATAGTTGTGTATATTGCATCGTGCGTAGGAATACGTGACAGTCGAATGGTTTAATTTAAATTATACTGTTTCATTTATTTAACCATGGCATAACGTGATTTCATGAATGAACAATAATTGGTAGTTTACATTTGCATAATATTGATTGCTAAGTGTTAACCCTTGTATCGAAGTAAGTATTTTTACCCATCAATAGTACCTGAAATATAATATTTTAATGCTGTGCCCGGTATTGTAATATTCATATAGACCTACATCAAACGAATATGTATTTTTTGTGAAATAATAACGCATGTTTCTGTACTAGCCAGTAAAAAGGTCTACTACATACATGATGGTTTATAATATTTAAAAATAATTACATCTAAACATCTGAATTTTTCACACTAGAAGTGAACGTACTTCGATTTGAAAAAATGTATACCTGGCAAGCAATAAAACAAAAAATCCTCAGGTGATAAAATAGGAAGAAAAAAATATTCCATACGGACAGTTTATTCGGAAGTATACAATAAATCCCTCAAATCCTGAACATCCGTCACAGATTCGAAATAGGTATATTGTATATGTATAATTGATTCTACTTGTATGTACATACTTACGATTTCCAGCTCGAGTCTCAATTGATCAACTTCTAGATTGTGGGTGTATTACAGATTTAAAGAAAAAAAAGTTCAAATCGACAAAACCAATTTTAAAGATTTTACCATCTTCGTTGTGTATTTTCTATTACTTGTTCTGTATCTTTAAAACAAAACTCATTTGATATTATATCCGGATTCGATACAATAGTTTGATGTTTTTATGTCTCATAATTTAATTATGAACATTATTCATTATACTTCGTATTCAGTAAAAGATTAACTAACTCAATAAGGGAAAATTATATCTATATTAATACAAATATAATTGTTTTTTCCACTTCACTACTTTGCTTTTATTTGAGATACATTAGTAATGAATTACCTATTCTAATTTTATATTCATATCGTAAATAAGTATCATCAATGTAATTATTACAATAGTAATATAACAATTAAAAGTACTGTGTATAGTTAATTTTTATAGTAGCTTTATAATTGGTTTGTTTTATTTTTACCGAACAGTTAAAGTTTCTAAGATACATTTCATTCAAAAATTAAGTAAATTTAAGACTTATAAATACCTTAATATGTAGTTAAAAGGTTTTAAAATATATTCTAACACTTTTAAGTATTGATGATTTTATAGAAATAATTTAGCTGTATATTTATAGGGATTGTACATTTGTACGCACTAATATAATGGTTGCTATTTATAAATATATTTTATGTTTAAATATATATTATAAAATCAGAGTTAATTTTCTAAGATAATAAGATATAAGATATAAGCTATACTATAAGGAAGCATTATTTAATTTTCTGTGGATAATATATATATATATTATATACATATTATATGTATATATATATACAATTTCTATGGTAATATCTTTGCTAAAATTCTTTGTACGAAGGCTGATGCACTCAGTTTTTAAACAATATTGTTTTACTCAAGGTTAGTTATTGAAAATTAAATTTAAAAGAACGTCAATTGATGTTCTTCACTCTTTTATAATATCTTTAAGTACATCAAAAATCATACAATGATAAATTATACTCTCTTTAGTTTAATTCATTCTTTAATATTATATGTTTAGGTATACGTGTATTATGTTTTCATACACTACGTTGTTATACGAGTACATTTAAGTGACTTTTTAATTAAAACTATTCTTGTATTATAGGACTGTAGTGATTTTCAACTCTACTTTGAATACTAAATAAATATTTAAAATTTAATAATTTATAGTTGAGGTAAACATTATTCATTGTTATAGTAAAATGTATAATGCGCCAAAGCTTAAAATTTAAATTTATAAAAAAGTACGAAAGAAATTATGAGTGTATGTTAAAAAATATAATTTATTTTTAATGTGTTTATGTGTATAGTCATAATGTTATAGTTAGAAATATTATATATTATGAAGGTTATGTTTTTATTTTATTCATGTTATAATGAATTAATAAATCTTCAATAATCACTCTATAATTTGCTTGAGAGTATTAATACGTACATATTATATGGAAATATTATCTATACTAATTAATAAGCAATCAACACTAGTGATATTATGAGCTCCTAATTTTGAATTCACTCAGCACATTGGTTATTTTTGCAAACTGAAATTCATTTATACCTTTATCTGTAATAGATTTATGAGAATATAATGTACAGGTAACGTAAAATTATATAGTTATTTAGGGCACTAATTTTGGTACTTGCACTTTATATTTGTATATAATACATGCTCATTTAATGTGTTTACAAGTGTTTTAACAAACGAAAATATAAACATTAAAATAAATCGTTATCTGTATATATATATATATATACACACACACACATACACGTTTTTCTTATAATTATAGAATCTCAAATTTTTAATAATAAGTGAAATCCCAAAACATTAAAACAACTTATATTGTGTCCTGAGTTTAAAAAACCCTTTAAATTATTTTGTAATAAGTATCTAGAAATAATAAAATGTGTGTGGCTAAATTAATTTTTTATAAATCAAAAACATTATTAATCTGAGTATAAGAGTAGTTCTTTAATACGATTATAATAATTAATAAACCCGATCGCGTTAAAATTATACACATATAGGTTAAAGTATTACATAAATTAAAAAAAAAAAATAAAATAAATCTAAGGGACATAATAAGGTATACTCATATTTCATTAAGTTCGAACTGCGTGATAAAAATAATTCGTTTTTCCAAAAACCTTTAGTTATTACAGTTTTTAGTTAATTCTGATGTTATTTTTTTGATTCTTCGGAAAAACGAAGTGATATAGTTGGCAACTATATTTTTTCCCTTACCGAAACCGTTTGAAACGAGTAAAAATAAAAATCGCCAAATCATGGTTGATTTAAATATATAAATAATTATCCAATCTCGAAAAATCAATATATCAGTCTTATAAAGTAAGACTATGTATATATCGTATTATAAAAACCATATATATTTAATTATACTCTTATGAAACCCATGAGAATGTATTGATTAAAGAACGATTGTACGTAATATGTTTTACAGTATTTACATTGACACCGAAAATAATTGTTTCGATTTAATTCGTGCACCAACGTAGACGTTTCAAACGAAAATCCTCGGAACACAAACATGTCGCAGACACATCGAAATGAATAATATTTGCTAGTAATCGAAAGCCTCCACGATTTAACTTGTTCTGAAATCAATCGTCTGAAAACCATAGAAATTACTCGTATTCTAATACGATTCCCTCCGGTAACATGTACTCCCCCGTACACGTTACGTCGTGACATTACGTGGATATATGGTAGGAGGTAAAATGAAGTTTTTCCTTCTTTTTCTTTTATCGTCGAGTAATTTTGTTCAACAGAACGAATAATGTTGATGGTCTCCGGGGTTCTACCAATCATGCGTGCCCGTGCAATGCGCCTACTTCGGTTAGCGAACACCGTAAACGACGTGTGCGATGTCTACTGCGTCCGTCTACCCTTAGACACAAACGATACGACGCGGATCGCTATTTTCGAGTCATTCGGCGAAGCGCGTGTAGTACGTGTACATGTATACATATCGTGTAGTCAGATTACACGCTACGATACGGCATCATGTCATGTCTCGGGTGTGCATTATATTGTGCGTCTAATGCATTACGTCGTCTTGTTTCGGGATTTTTAAGAAGAACGCGACCCCCGTAGAATCTACACATGATGCGCGAGGGAACAGACAACCGCACCAGGTACAACGTACGAGGATAAAAATAATTATAAACGTTATGCTCCGGTAGGTACGTATACCTGTATCATTTATACGTGTACATATATACGTGCGTGTGTATATGTTGTTTATAACGAAAAATATAGACACGGTTTTGTGCTCTTTGTCGCGTATTATTTTGTATACATTTACAGTTAATAGAGGGTGGAACGTTCGAAATATCACGTGATTTATGTCGGTGCGCATGTCGTCGTCCCGGAGCTGCGGTACATCGGACGACCCTTTGCGAACGAAAATGATTTACCGGGTGTGATTTCGCTGTCGAACAAACTGGGATTAGCGGTATGTCGTGGACAATAATTACATTATTATAATCTGGTAATCGTCTGAATAACCCGCGATAAATGTATATAGTCTTATTTACGGCCGGTGCAGTACATTGTATTATTGGTCCAAGAAGAACAATAGAGTTACGTAAAAAATTTAAAAAAATTTACATACATGCACGCATACCTCCGCGCATTATTAAATACTTTTTATTTTTACTCCTAAACATAGATTATAATAATTGTTATTTTCAAATTATTTGAACAAATAACAGTTTAATTTATAAATACTATTTTACATTTCTATTCCAATATGTATATATGTATAATAATTTAATATACGGTAATATCATATACATATATTTATAACATAACGATTTGGAATTTGTAAATGTAAAATCAGTAGAATACAATCTAAATATGTCATGAAAGATGTAATAAGTATACTTCAGAATTTAGAATAATATTTTTTTTTTACGGGAAATATATATCATAATATTTCTTGGTTAGTTTTATAGAATATTAAGATCATCATATTGATAGATAAATGTTATTTGATTCATTGTTTTTTCAAATTATATTTATAATCTACAAGATTTTTGTTTGAGATACTATAAACACGGTTACACTAATTAAGTTCAAGTTAAAATACAGAGATTTTATTAAATCCCTTTTGGTCAATGTTACACCACTATTACGCAACTGGCATTAAAAATATTCGAGAGGGTGAATGGGAGGTTGAAATATCAAAACAAAATCCTGAGGTTTATTCTGTTATTTTTGAAATCCTATGCTACAGCAGAATGCGAATCCGTTTACAACGTTTCTAAACCTTGTTGACGTATCATAATATTGGAGGCTTTCGACAAATAACAATCCTTTAAAACAAACATTTTATAAATGATACAAAACGTAACTCAGCCTTTTAATCCTGTTGTTTGGAAATACCTATACTACATATATATTTTTTTTATCAAAATAAGTTTAATGAAATTGATGTTAAAATAAAACTGCTTTGAATAACCTGGTGTGTATATTATTATAATGTTAGTTAACGATTCAAAATGCTATAAAATAAATGTAAACTAGGTAGGTACTTATATAAAATATAATAATGTCATTAAACTATAAAACTTAAAGAGCCTCCATTTGCTCGTTAAATGTAAACAAATAAAAAACCAATGAAGGTGAACAAATTTAAAAAAAAAACTAAAATGAAAAAGAAATTACAATAAAATCTTGTAAAACTAACTCTTGGAAGTATTAACAAGTTTAAAATTACATTTCGTGCACATAGCATTTTTACGTAATGTATTATAATACACGTGTTTTAAGATTTTAATTGACATGGTTTATTTAACAAGCACTTTTATGTTAATTTAATATAAATACATTTACATATAAATAATATAAATAAAACGAAATCGCTGATATTCTAATTTTCATTTAAATATTAATGGATAAGCTAATTTTATTCTCATAATTAATTATTTAAAAATAAGATTGATGCTACTTTATGACAACAAACATTGAAACACGAATAAATCATATTCATTCAACTCACTATAGTTCCGTTAATCATAATTATTATTAAATAACTGAGTAGGTGCGAGTATTATAAATATTTGACACTTCATAATATACAACTACAAAATGGTTAGTATGTATGTATGTATGATTGTATATAAATGTATGTATGTGATATAATATGTATAATGTATAATAATCATTACTCGAGTGAAAATAATATGTTTCGTAAATTAACAGAAATATTATAAATTATATAAACTTAATGATATCGTTTAAATAACAATCAAAACTCATATTTCAGATAATGTAAAATTTCACCAAAACAAAAAGAAAACAATGAAATAATTCCTAACAATATGATGCTATTATCCCGGCAGTTACAAACACAATCAATAGTTAATGCAGTTAATTTAGATATTCTTTAAAATAAAGAAACCTTGTGTATGGAAAAAAAACACAATTTTACCCTATCTTATTGATAATTTCAGCAAATCCTACAAGCACTGAAATACATTCAAGTAGTATAATTCCTTTTGTTTAAAAACTCGTAAAACAATTCTGTATATTAAAAATATTATGAACTATTTAAAATTATATTAATATTTGTTAATAAAATATATAAAAAACTTAGAATGATACTTGTATATATAAAATTAATTCATTTTTACTTTATAAACTTTCAATAGTATACAGGAAACTCAATAAAATTAATTTAACAATGTCAACAATGTATTACACAACGTTTATATTTAAAATAATATTTCATACCCGAAGGTGGAAGAATTAATATTATTCAAAGAATTGAAAAACGTGTGTCTAAAACATTCAACGTGACTAGCTGTTTAATTTTTTTTTTTTTTTCATTGAACCCTCTACATGCTAGTCACGTTCACGAATCACCATGTCCGAGACTGTAAATATTAACGTCTATGGCTGCCAGTTTCAAAATATCGTTTTTTGAAGTCCTAAACATATTTCGGGGTGAAAAAATTAGATGTTTCATTCTGTCGAAAAATAAAAAAAAAACCCAACGAAAACAATAGGGAAATACCACTAGTAAAAACCATTAGGGTGCGGGACAATGGTCGAAACAATACAAGTTACGAGCTAACGGGTAATAATGGTACAAAGTGTTTGGGTATTGTGGAGAAACAATGAGTGATGTCGATTAGAATAACGGGCTGATCCTGTTGTCGGCAGGATGGTTTCAGTTATAGAGAACGATCAAACAACCCAGTATTATTTAATGTGCTCAACATCGCAGCGATTGCAGAAGAAACAAATACAATATGAAAAAATTCGAGATAAAACGTCTCAATAATATATATAAACAGAGAAAGTGACAGGGAGTCGATTTTCATACCAATGAAAATATTTCTGTACGATTCTGTGTTTGGGTACTTGACAAATAAGCAGTGCCGAGCAAAAGAAGAGGAAGAAATGTTTTTGTTTTGTGGTCTCTCAGACGTTGGATGAAGCATAATTTTAAAAACAAAAAGACAATCCCTCTCCTTAATTTCAAATCACATCGTTACATCTCTGTAGTTTGGATAATCGAGACACTCTACTTGAAACTATCGAGACAAAGAATTTTAAAATAATATTTTTGTATAATATGCATAATTGTACATAAACATAAAACAAAACGAGTTTTACGTGGAAAAATACATGGCTTAAATATTCCGATCATTCATGTTAAATTTTTATTTGGTAATAACACAAAGATTTTTCTCGGTATCAATTATATTATAAAATATTATGGAATAATTTTTTATGTTTATTCAATTATTTCACACACATAATAATATTTCATTAAAATGATACACTACACAGCTATACTATTAACCATGATTCGATAATGTTTTATAGAAATTATTTACATTAGAAACTGTAAAATTATATTTTGTTAACAAAAAGAGGTTCGAAGTTAATTTCATTGTAAATTATCAATTTAATAAATATTTTAAAATCTAATTAAAAAGTTATTTCTGAATATTGATAGTAAATGAATTTTATAAAATTAAAGTCTATCGTTTTTTTATGAAAAACAGATGAAATTAAAATAAGTTAAGCTAACCCTTATATTCAGCTTTATTCACGGATGTATTCGTAAAAAATGATAAAGGATAGATGTAATAAAAAAATTAACATTTCTCATGGTATATATTTTCACCAACTCATATTTTGTATGATGATAATATTTAGGGAATCTAAATTAAAAGATAATTTTTATTCATTCAATATTTTTGAACATTACATTACATTTTATTGTTACACTATTACATATCTATATTATTGTTATTTTCGCGAAATATTTAAAAACTATTTTCAATATAATTTATTATACGTAATGGTTTTAAACTATTTATTTATTTGTTTAATTGAACTTAAATAAGAATATATTAAATTCATGTTGTTCGTATGATATCATTGATTAAATATATTTAGGTATTCAGGTAATACAATTAATCAAATGTAAATCAATGAAATATCTTGTCAACTATAATATCATGGATTTAAGTTAGATTAAAATAATCATTAGGTTCACAACAGTAACATTTTAAATATATATCGCTCTGATGATGGAGTCTGCAACGGGTCTGATACGTCAGCACTTTGATGAAGACATGGATTTATTGGAAAAGAGGAAATAATATAATTGCTTATGTAACCTATAAGTATTATGTCAAAAATGTTTTTGAAATTGCCATATATATATGTATAACCATTCTTCCTTCTTTTCAAAGGTATACTATGAGAATTTCGCTATTAAATCTCCATCATCATTCAGCACACATAAAACATAGTTCCATTATGTCGTATTTTATACAGGTGTATCTTAATATTATGTGTTTGAATTTACCGATGACGATTTAAATATTATTTATCAACGCTCTAATATGTTGTTATATCGATAGATTCTGATAACAGTTTATAATAATATTTAAAAAATAATAATTTCATAGTACTTATTTATGTATGTTTTGACGATTTGGTCCTATGTTAATACAATTTAGTGGTAAATATTGTTTTCTTTTTAAAAAAAATTAAGAATATATTTTTTCTATACAGATTGTGCAGCTGTTAGTTGTAAAATATATTTAAGTAATTTGATTGTTTACGTGAGCCGGAAAAAATTTGTAATGTCATGGATATTTCATTTTTTTTAATTTAGAAGATAAAAAAATTGGTTTTTTACTTAACATTAAAAATAGATAATTTATTAAAAAATAAGAATTTTTTCTTTTGGAAATAAAATGTCATTATTATTTTAGCTTAGAAAACTTTAAAACTCAAATTTCATCTTAAGATTAACTAAAGAAATTTAAATATCTTTAACCAACTATAAAAAATGGTAATTTTTATTTGCAGATATAAATCAAGCTTTTTAATTCCTATTTTTCATTCATAGTTATCAAACAATAGAATTCCATGGTTGGAAATAAATGTTTAAGAAAATTAATACCATTAAAATAGTGTTAAACACGAGAAATTAAGAAACAAATGAGGTAAAATCCATATAGTTTATTCTAATCAAAATATTTACGAGGAAAATATTTTTCGTTGTAAATTTATTTAGCAATGTTTTTGTTTGTTTCAAACGCTGTACTAATAATATACAAAAAGTATTTTACTTTGCGTGAAAATAAACTTTTAATAATATTGCAAGATAAATTATACCAATGATAAACAGTGCAAAAATAGTCTTAGAAGAAGTAATGTACGTGCGTATTGAGTATCAATATTGAAATATCGTTAATATTGTTTTTGAATAGATGTGAATTAATTAGAAGTAAAACCTTTGTTTGCCTTAAGTTAACAATGTGCTATTTTTTTGCGCAATTATCTCCAGACGAGTATAAAATTCAAAATAATAAACAAATTATGTTCCAATATTATATAATGTGATGCAGTAATAATAATAATGATAAAGGTAAAGCTTCTTTGCGAATTAGTATAACACCAAATAGAAAGAAAAAAAACTTGATAGATCATCAATTTAAGTGTTTCTGAAACCTCGACGATTAATTATCATTAATAAATCCGCACCTACTTGAATTTGACATGATAAATTACGGCGTCCTTTTTACCACGGTTTGGAGGCATGTCCGCAGTAAATATTATATACATACAATATATACGTGTGCGCTCGCGTGTGCCGCATGTGTCGGCGCACGAGAGTGCGTGTGAGGTAAAAAATAAATAAAAAATAAATATAAACTTATATATATATATATATATATGTCTCAGCGTGCACGAGACAGTTCAACGACGATCGGTCACGATAGAACAATAATAGTAATCAACGGTGTAGCATAATTTAGAAAGGGTGATGAAAGCAGGCAGGGTGCATCACGACCCCAGATATTTTCTCGGAGATACGAGTTATAGTTTTATTTTACTCGAAGCGTCGTTTTAAATATTATATTATTCATTGTTCAAATACTGTATAGATTCGTTTGAAACCATTAAACGTTGAAAATAAGTTTCTCGTACAAAATGTTTGAACATTATAATTATAATGTTTTCAAAACGAACGAAATAAACTATTGTATAATATGTAAGGTAAGGGGCGAAAATATGGTTGAAATATAGTCATAAGCGCATAGGCGGATCTATACATATGATACAAACATTAGTGTTTCTTAAAAGTTAAAAATTTGATCTTAAAACTATTAAAAAAAAAAAAAAATTTAATGGAATTTTTAAGTGTTATTTAGGTATTTTTTTACTGCAATAATGCAATCGATTTTCAAAGCTTTTTAGTGCAATAACTTCCGAGCCCTACATATGAGTAAAACCGTGATTTTCTGCGAACCTCGTAGTAAAATAATGATTTGTTACAAAAAAAAAATTACTGTTTAAATAAATCACAGTTAATATTACTATTATTCGTAGGGGATAAAATATACATAAAATATTGTGTTTTGAAGTAGGTAGAAATAATAATAAACATCATATACACGAGAGCCTGTTGGTTTTTCTCCCAACAATCCCGATGTAATTATCGATCAAGAGTACTAATGCCGGTAAACTGGTGACAGTTACAATAAAACCACCCCAAAAAAATTGTGCCCACGGGCCTCAATTAACGCAATTCCGCCATCGCCAACGTGTCGTCAAACAGTTCTCGCGTTCAGTTTTCCCGTCTCGGTTCAGCAGTGCACGCGTATACCGTAGAATATCAGTGATAATAATTGTGCGGTAAACAAAAGGACCGGTGCAGTATCAATTATTATAATTACATACGTAAATTGACGGGGATACGAGCCCCCGGGAGAGGAAACGGGAAAGGAGGAGAAGACACGGCGGCGGATTAATCAATCCTGGGCGCTCGCATATTCCCGTCAGCCTACATGTGTGCTACACCTATTTACCTACGCGCGTTGTGATACATTATTACTTCGTTCGCGACGGACCGGGAAGTTGGAGGAAAAATTTGTAAATGCAATGCAACGTTTAAGCGAATCGGCTATGGTTTAAAGTTCACGACACGGCTGTTGCGATTGCGGTGGTCGCACCTCCCTTACTGCGTGACGTTGTTCCACGCTAATGAATGGGCCCACGACGCCGATCCATAGCGCCCGCCGTTCCACCGGAAACTAATGTGCCGGTGCAGTTACACTGCGCGTCGTACCTACTCACCGTCGTCCGGGCTGTCGCCGCCAAAAGCTTTTGCCACCCCTCAAAATGCCATTAATGCGCCTCGGAGCAGCATTACCGTTGGCCGCGTACCAACCCGTCGCCGCCATCTGAACCCTCTAATCTAATTTTGAACTATTTTTAAAGTGGCCAACAACGCAACGTTACAACAATTCAACGTTTACGCGCGCGGCAGCGTCCGAACGGTTTTCGATAGAATCGCAATTAGCAGGATGCTAAGGCTTTTGATGACGACGTGTAAGCGATTTCCCACTGCACGTGTGACTCCCGTTCGCACACACTTTTTTGGTGCAACGTTTCAACGATGTAAAAACATATTGTCATGTCACGAACGATCGGGCCAAGGCTGCGAGTGAATAACCAACAATTTAGATTCCCGCTGAAAAAAATACGTGTTCGAGTTTATTGAAATTTTCAGGCGTACCGTTTTATTTTATACGTTTTTTTTTTGTGGAGCACGACAATGGCGTATACAGTAAATATTTTTGGGCTACTATGGACAGAGTTAATTTACCACTGCTATCTAAGAATTACTAACAAGACACAGTAGTTATCTAAATTTCATTTATAGAATGTCCCAAAACTATTTGACGTTGGACGCAAATTCTAAATAAGCTTAAACCACTATTAAAATATAACATACGTTTAAAATAATTTTTAAGTTTTTTAAAACATTTCGGGGGGCTGTTGCCCACTAGGTCCCCCTATATATGCCACTAGTGCACGAGATGTTTACTAACTAACCAGATGCATCAAGTAATGCAAACATTCACTATTTGTGTTAACTTTAGACGTGCGGTATTTAGGGTCTTATAATAAACAGGTGTCTTATATGTATACAACCGCAATAACCCCGCTATGAGCAAAAATAAAAAGGTCATTAATACGTTGTTAAGTACTCGATTTTAATGGGAATTTCGCAAAACCTAGCGTTTCCTCCATCATATGATGTTATTCCATTAATTATTATAGACAATAAAATAATAACGTATTACATAAATGATATGCCGAAGCTGGAGTGTATATAAAATTTTAATAAAGACCTGTGTAAGTCGTTTTTCCATAAATGTAAAACGTCTTTTTATGAACATAATTTATTTTTATGTAAACCGTAAGAATGCACATCGTCCGAACATAAGAACTTGCAATTCTGGTTTTTTTGATAGTCTTAAAGGAATTCGCTCATCTGCATTTTTTCCGGAGATATTTTAACCTGGCATATCCACAGGAATTTATCCACGTCTATCTGCTGCAGTGGTGGTCGCGCATACCTTTTATGGGCGCAAAACGTACATAGTATTTGCGTTTGTGTATTAAACTTATCTGCAGTGTTACCATGAGGTTTTCTAAACACGTTGCAGTAGTACGAAGGATTGGGGTCATTACACCATGCACAGCATGTTATTTTCCAAAGAAAATAAAACCATGAAAACCGAAAGCAAGCACTGAGTACCCGATATATGTATCACAGTACAATAATTCAGGCTCGCTAGGGTGAACCTAAACCAGTTACAGGTAAAATTTAGGTTCGCTCAGTTAAAGGTATTTGTACGTCGAAAGAGCTAAAGATCAGTAGGCGCCACTCGTTTCGTTGTTTTTATTGTTACATGTAAATCTATACATATATATACGTACTGGTATACTGATCTACCCGGCATGTGGCATGCGTGATTTAGAAGTTGGAAACGCAATAGATTTATAAATTACAATGTACGGTTTGGAAAGATGCACAAGATATTGTGACAGATAACAATGCAACGACCGTATTATGCAATAACAACCAAAATAAATACTGTAATAGATCTATAGAGACACCTTCAATAATACAGCGGTAGGTTAGGTTTTCATAATAATAATATACAGGTACCAAGAATGGTATAAAATAAATAGCAATAATAGCAATATATTTTGCCAGGAATATGTCGGAGCCCGTTAACGACCTGAACCGCCTTCGCTGCAGCATACACACACACACACACACACACACACACACATTATTTACCTACACTACGCAATGTCGAAATTATGTCATCGTCTCCTGCGTCTGTGTTCCGAGGAGAGTACAGTAAAATCTCAAGATAACATTGTTCCGATTAAATACATTCCAACAAGTTAAATTGTGCCAAGACAATGAGTGGTGCGTAGCCAGCTAACAGCAGCAGCAGCAACACTACTACACTCGATATTGTATATAACTTCTACCAGCAGACAACACACACAATACGATCTCCGAAACAATAAAATGTTCCGACGTCAACTATGTAATATTTTCCGCGTCACAAGCAGAGCGCCAAGAAATAATCAATTTTTCCTTCGCGTATTATATGAAATGAGTAATATGAAACGAGTATACCATTTTGTCGCCGCGCAATCACATAAAATATAAATAGTTTTTTCAGATAAGCCTTATATTGGTCTTAACGTTTTCAAGACACCCTGAAACGTGCGTATATTAAAAATAAATATGGAGACTCTAACCAGAATTAATGACCGTGCACGCGTATACAGCCTCGTAGACCCCACTTAAGAGTCGATGGATATATTGTTGCCTTATATAATAATTATTATTAAGTGATGATAAGTTGAATGTTATAGATTCAAAGCGGACTAGGAGAACTATTTATAATTTTAATGAAGACGTGATTGCTTTTCGTTAAAGCTTTTATTCAGTTGATAGAATTTAATAATACAATATAAAATACCATATACAAGGCTGTGACCAGAGGAGTTATGGTTCAGACCCCTTCCCCGATATTTTTTCTTAAAATAAAATTGAATGGTTTTAAATGACTATTATATTTGAAATTTTAAGATTTGGTAATTAAAGAACATATTTATACTCTAACCCCCCACCGCAAAAAAAAAATAAATTCTTTGCTGGTTATGGTCTTAACTATGGTGATTGCTAATGCATCACATATCTGTTCATATGAAAATCGAAATCTGGTTATTCATTTTTCGTTGATTTCATTTGGATAAATTCATTTTTAGTAAGGTGCATACTTGTTTTTAACACAGTCTTGTTTATTATAGTTTATTGGATATTGTTTAGATCATGTTTTTGTTTTTTTTTTTCATTCAAAATTAAAAAAAAAATAATCCATTAAACCAAGATTAATGAACGATATAAGCTGAATACCAGGATTAGAAATCCGATAGTATTTTTTTATATTATTTATATATATATATATATATATATATATATATATATTGGTAGAAATGATCCATGTGTGGTAAATTTACTAGTGCATATACAAATTCAATATCAAGGGCGTTTATCAATGTCCCGGGACAGAGTAGTTATATTGTTTTTATAATTTTCCAAACATATAATTCAACGCTAGCAATTCACTGTCTTCGACAGATGCGAACCCGTTAAGATATAAATCTTTGACTAGATGATTTACGGAATTTTTTATTTTAACTCTGGAAGACGGTACTATAGAAGTACACGGTACGCATGTATTAACTGATATGATTATATATATTTATATATATATATATATATATATATATATATATATATATATATATATATATATATAATGTATACGAAAGACCTGTGTATGTCATTTTCCACGTGATAAACACATTTATATCTTTGAACCTGGTAGCAATGAATATAGTCAACACAACTCTTTCGACAGCAATCGAATTCTGTGGCGACAATTTATCAACCGACGAAAAAATAATATGAAAACTTTACAACCACCGATCGATATGGCTGGCAACACGAAATCATGTTTTTGTTGTATGTGTATTGTTTCATACACTTCATACACAACATGTATTTTAACATCATAATGTGTGTTGTTCTCACTTCACTATTTCAGTAAGTTCCTTGAAAACTCGCACGAAATGTAGAATAATAATTATAATATTTCATACTCCGTCGTCCACCCGTTCTCACGGCAGTGTTGTAGTGTTAATTTCTCCATAATCTACATAGTAGCCTTAAGGCGCATATTGTTATAACGGCTAAGTTTTTAGAAACAAATATTGCATTTCGTTATGAAGATAATATAGTAAATTAATTATTTAAAGGGAATTCAGTGCTTAAAACTGGGTCTGTTCAAAAATCAACTTTCAGTTAATAAAATATTGTTGTTTAAAGTAGTTTGGAGCAATAAAGAAAATGAAGCCAAAACTAATTAAGAATATTCCTCAGAAACCATTTTATATATTATACTCTAACGAAGATACCAAACGTTGTTAAGGAAAAAAAGATACTTTAAAATTTATTTTTTTATTTTTTTTTCAAATACATATTACTATTAAAATATTCCAAACAAAAAACTATAGTATAAATATTTTGTCATAAAAAGTATAATGATTTATTCCAATCAAAAATTGTACACTATTCATTATTAATATTATAAAAATGTTATATGACAATGAGTTCTACGAGTAATTTTCTTATGATACTGCATAATAAATATTTTTACTTTCATTCAGAGAAAACATAATTATTTTTTAACAGATAATCGTTAAATAAGTGTCAATATAATATTAACTGTACAATATGAAATTCAATACATGACATGTGCATATACTTGTTATATGGGATTTTAATTTAAAGTACTAATAAAATTATATAAGTCTCTCTCTAAATTTTTAAGTACGGTTATTACATTAATAAATAAAATAAAATCATCAAACAATAAATAGACAATAAAATAATAAAAAATGAAATGAAAATAAAAAATTAGTAAATGATTAATACTAGTCAATTAATACATAAATAAATAAACAAATATAGTGGCGATTTTATTGACTTTGTATATACCTGACCATAAATTTTTAATTCTAAACTCATTGTACTTTACAAATATAATAATACTCTACGGCTTAAAGTATAATTATATTTTTTACCGGTTTCCAAAGAAATAAACTATTTGTTTGTTTATTTATAATATATAAATATAGCTTGTTCAATTGTATACCGTGAAATTTCGGGTTATGACAATTGATTCGTTTAGATATTTCATATTAAAATAAACTAGTTTACATACTACAGTAATTAGGTAAGCAATTTGATAGTATAAATTAAAATTTGTGATAATATTGCTTAAGTTCGTAGTTATATAAAAAAAAACATATTAAATCTATTAAATAGTTGTAATCATTATTTTAATATACATAAAATTTATATATATATATATATATATATATATATATATATATAATTATTAATTTTTTTATAAATTCTGAATTAAAAAGAATTAATGCAACATATCTATTTTCACTATGATTAGTAAAAAAAAAAATTAAATTAAAAATCGGGAATTTTGAATGTTAATAATTGAAAATATGTTTATAGCTCATACTCATATTTCATTCCAAATTATCTTTATATCTACGCGTATTTCACATAGTTTTAATGAAAAAAAATGACGATTAAAATTCGTTTTCATTTCTACAAATTGAACTTGGCAGCTACGTGTTATGTTTGTGTAAAATAAATTTTAATGTAAAAATAAAACTTCAGACCAGGGTACGTGATATATGTATATACGTGAGAAATATGTTTTTGTACATGTTATACAATATATACAACGTGTTTAGATAGTTTGAAATCACTCAATTTTCACAATGGAGAATACTCACATATATTTAATATATAAAAATATGGTAACATTTAATGATATTTAAGATAAATTTACCTTGATTAATGTTTAATCTAATATATGTGGCTAAGTATATTATTGACGTCTGTTGTGATTTAACCGTAAAATAACATGTAGTTCCAAAATATCGATACTGTATAACTCGTATATTCCACACATAACCATAAGATTTAATAAAATAATTTTGCCCATGAGGTAATGAAGTAAATGAAAAAACATCGTGTGTACCTCATTCAAAAATTAATAAATAGTACGGTTTTCAGTTTTTATTTCGATAACTGAGTATTTTAGTCTTTTGTCAATATCCAAAAACGTCTCCAGCTGTAAACACACATACTAATCACAATAAACAAATTTAATTTATATGAAAGGTTATAATTAAACAGTAATTTAAATATTAATAACAATTAACGAATCTCGTTTTTATATGTGCCTATCGGGAATACCTCTACGATATTTTAACGCGAGTCTCTCTATCCAATCTTTCACTTATCACCACACTATTTCAATACTTTTGATTTACGAGTAAGTAAGATGATCATGATCAAGATTTAGTGTATAAATTAAACCTTAATTAACATACGTGTCATGGAATTCACTTTTCACATGAAATACTTGTTTATCCAAAGTATATATCCTTTTTTATAATGATCTTCTTCTTTTCTACTAAAGGCTGTCTACTAACCTATATACTAACCTGTCGTTGCATATCTGGTTCTTTATTCTTCTTTGTTAAAAACCAGTCTTTTCATGTATTTTATAATGATAAAATAAGTAATTTTATGTTAACTACTTGAACTTTAATAAAATATTATTTGTACAGAATTTAGATAAGGTAATACGTTTTTATTTTACATTTGACTGAGTAACACGTGTGTTAAGATCTCTAGTTTATACATAATATAACTATATACTATTATATAAAGTTTATATGAACTCTAAATGCATATTATTCCTAAGTGTGAAAATAAAGATTTTAATCAACGAAAATCTTTATGTTGTTATTTTTAAAATAACGAGAGAGCATAATAACAAACTACAACAAAGTAGCTTTTTATAAAAAAAAAAAATAATAAAAAAAACACGAATCAGAATGAATAGAACATGTTGTTATTATTATTATCGAATGAATAAGTATAAAAAAAAATAAAAAATAAAAATTATCCAACCCTTCCGTTCAAATCAATAGTAAAGTTCTTGTTGATCAGTACTTTTACATTATAAGCTTAATATAAGCTTTTTAGTCATTTATTAATGAACCCACCCAATATTCAGATCATTTATTATTAGTTTGTATATTTTCTATTGTATTACTTATGAAATGATGAAAATATTTTTATTGTAGTTCTGTTGGTTTTTATTTTTATTATTATATATTATGTACAACTAGTGGCATTACCAGAGATCCATAATGCCCACTTTAGGGAAGCGCTATTGAGGCAATACAATGGGACACCAACAACTTTATATTTTTATATTTTCAGGCTCGACTAGGAAGAAAAAGTAATGAAAAAGAATTATTTATTTTTTTTATTTATTATTTATGTTATTATTTATGTATTTATTGGTCTAAATTATTATTTTTTATATTTTACAAAACTTATTAATTTACGTCCGCAGAGAATTGTTCATTTTTAATGTTTTTAATAAAAACTTTTTATATTAATCGAATATCACATTTTACTATTCACAGTAAAAATTCCAAGTATCACTCTACTTAAAATGTATTTTTAAATGTAAAGATGCTTTCAAAAATGCTTAAAAAATACTTTCAGCAGGCTACTAATATAATAATATAAAAAATAATTAATAATGCATTCACTCTACACTATAAATTACATTCGTGACTATTATTTGATAAAAGAGTTAAATCATCAAAAAAAAAAAAAAAAAAAAAAAAAAAAAAATAGAAAATTTTTAACAATATTGTTATTTTTAATACCAAATTCATTAAAATCGAAAATTCTTAACATCTTCCAAATCTTAAACGTACATAAGGTGCAATTATCTCACCGGAGTAATTTTAGATAACTCAGAAGAAAATGATAATTTTTGTAAAATAGAAACATATTCTAAAAAAAGTTTTGTGTAGAAATGTTCTCTTAAGTTACTTCAACATATTTGATAATGAATAACGTCTCTAATAATAAACTAATCGTCACAAGAAATCTTCAAAGTCGTTATATTACTATTATGATAACCGTATGCGACATCGTAGCGTTCACCGTTTATAATATATATATATATATAAATACACGTACATAAATATATATATATGATTCGACGGCTAATGAGTGTGTGGCAGCAAGAGAGGAAGATTTCGGTTAAGGATTTTATTTAATGCGATTTACCCGGAGCAACATGTGTCGCACGCGCGCGCGCTCTTTCCCCTTATTTTCCATCCCTCTTCCCTTTACCAATAATGACTGCTTATACGTATATAAGTATTTGATGTAAGCACAAAACACCGGCCAGTGACAAAGTTAAAACGGCGTGATCGAATGATAGACATATTCTAGGACAATTACATTTCTCTCCTGGCCACAAAAACATGATACGATGGTGATAAAAATCTTTTTAATTTTCTTATTACACTCTGAAAGTTTTGGCTTATATAAACCATAATAAAACCCACAATTAACACATAATCTACCCTAACATTATTTAATCTATTCGCTTTCCACGTTCTTATATATTTTCTTCGATTTTTCTAATTCACCACTGATGATGCTTTTTCCCCAGTGATTTATTATCCCAGTATCTAGCCCTAATATCTAATCAAAACACATCATTGCTCCTCTTTTCGTTATGTTAATAATATCATGTCCTACATTACAGCCGTTCCGTATTCATTACAGGCATCACACTGGACCATCACCTCATGTTTGCGTATAGATTACATAAAGATAATCGGAAGAAGAAAAAGTAAAACAGATAGGAAGTCGAAGACGTCTGAAAGTAGAACTTAGTGAACACTTCGCGGTCGACTGGACGAGTGGAATCGGTAGCGAAGTGTGTTCAATAGGAAACAATATAATAATAATTGTAATAATAATAATAAGAAGAAGAAGAATAATGATAATGGTGATGATGATTTTCATCGTTATTTTCTAGAGTTTGAAAAATGAACTACGATAAAGTTTCCGCGCGCCGCAAATATATCACATTATTCGTTAACCACGCGCGCGTACGAGGATGATGAGGGGGGGGGGGGGTTGAAGAGCGCGTTTAAAGCCCGTCTCATCTGCCACTGTGGCGCGCGTTATTAATAGGTGGTGGCCGAGGCGAATCTCGCATTATTAATTGGTCGTCTTGTTCTCTTGAAGTAATTTGGGGAAAGAGGACGTGAGTGGTGTATGGGGGAGAGGCTTCAAATTTATTGCCCCACGCCAGTATCGCAGCGGAAAACGAGCAGAAGCTCGCCGCCACCGACGGTCCGGAGAATCGCTTTCCTGCACATTTAGCCGTCGCTCACAATGGAAACGTTTCACGTCGGCACGTGCCGTTTCGAAATAAGTCTCGCGAATGGCGTACACTTTACGCGCATCGTATACAAAGACACCGTCCACGTCCCGGGCACCATAGTGCAACGGGTCCGGATCGTTCTCGCGGTATACACGTACCCCCGGGGCCTGCAACTAGTAGTAATCAACAACGTTATCGAATGTTCGAATAAATTATTTTTTTTTTTTTTTTCGTGCCAGCCCTCACTATTTTGCTATTCCGTGCTGTACACAGAGAAATGATCGATTTTTTTCTACGGACAATATAGTTTACGAAAGAATTCCTAACATGTTATGTGTTCGAAATCGTAATACAGGTAGTAAGGGTAAATTACACGATGTATGTGTATATGTCTTATTTTAAAAATCAAAGAAAACTAAATGCATTCGTTTGGTTCATACTTCCAATTCTATCAGCCATATACCTTGTGACACAGCAAAGTTCAATAATTGTCATTCGTGCGTTCAGTTTGTTTGAAAGTGGGGTGCGTGCTCCTCCCTGATTAGCGACTGATGCGTCACACATATACCGAACGTATTTAATTTATAATTCCGCGTGCTCATTCGTTTGTAAATATGGAATTTGAGAGATATTGTGTTCTTCGCTTCCTCGCAAATACGAATATATCACTCTGTAAGCGCGGTATACGAATATGCGCATCATGTTGTAAAAAGCACAGGCGTGAATCGAATGAGAGGGAAGTTGATACACATTTATACGCCGGATGGGCTCACCTTGTTCACTCGTATCACCGCGTTAGCTGAGAATAAAAAACCGAAATACCTATCTTAAATCCGCATCGTTGTGTTGCTCGTAGGGTCGTAGAAGGGTATGACACAGTTTTTGTCGCGGTCTGGTGATGGTAAAAATTGTCTAATTCCTCGTACTCCCGTTGATACACTCGGAAAACTGTCACGTTTTTAAACACGTTTCGAGTGAGCGTACCGGAAATTTCCAATTTATTTCATCTTTTGTCGTCATCGTCGTTTCCCCCGAAATCCCCATGCCAACGGATCATTCCGCTATAATATGAATGTATATATGGATACTTATTTATTCCGTGGCTGTACAATAGTATGAAGGTATTCTAATACGACATTATGTAAATTTAAATCTTGTTATAATAGAAAATTTATTTTTAAATCTATTCACTTGGTGTTTCTTAAAATCCTAGCTTAAAATTCTTCAACACCGTACACCAAATGAAAATAAAAAACGAGATGAATAATCGTTTGTTTTTTTAAACTTTATACTGTTTGAAATTTAACTATTATTTGTTATTACATGTTATCAGAAAACATTGCGATAAAACAAGAAGAAGTTGATAACACAGAGCAAGGAAACCGGATAAATAGACAGTTTCCGTAAGGTATGGTGTATAAATTTTTTTCTATAAGACTTATAAATATACCATGATGAGTGAATAAAAAAAATTATAGATCTGAAAAATTAAAATCGACCGTAACAGTTGAAATTATGGTATGATATGGGAATTCCATTCTCGATGACCTTCGTCGCAACAAAAGATTCAACAGGGAGAAGAGTTAAAACCTGTTAGAAATAAATGGTAAGTGCTAGAAGGAGTGTAATATAGTATAATCTAAGTGGTGAGTTAGTGACTATAATTAACATCTAGACAGGTTCCAATCACGAAGCCTGCAGAAGCTAATGGATAATCGATATATCCACTGAATGTAACAGGAAGACTATAATAATTCTAAAATACATACAAATGAAAAGTTCATTATTTAACCCTGCTTATTACTTATTTATACATTTTAAACGTAAGAATAATCTAACCTAACAATAAAATCTGAAAACAGATTTGAAATTAAAAAAATTAACTCATTAAAAATTAATTAAATAAACTGATAGTTAATTTTAATAATATTATTAATTAATTAATTTTTTTTTTTTTATTTATTCTTTAGAAAAATGTTTCAGCACACCAGGTGCTATTACAAATATATTTACAATTTAATTTAATCTAACCTTCACATTTAAATTGATGATAGTAATGATATAATGATATTAGTTTATGGTAATAAGTTTAAGTTTATGTTATATGTAATAATAATAGGTAGTAATAATAATAATTTTTATAATACAATATAATATAATATTAATAGTATTGGTTATTCTTCATCTTCTGATGAGGACTCTTCGTTGTCCGTTGGGGTTATGTCTTGGGGCAGTCTAGGTTTTAGCCACCTATTTTGGGTTTTGCTTCTTAGTTGGTAGTGATGGCCACCGTCCGATTCTTTAATTAATTTACCGATCAATACATCGAATCATGAATGTTATAAAAAATACAATTAAATATCTATAATACTATTTTAGATCAAGATGTCTAAGGTTTTTCTTCCTCCGTTATGTTGAACTCTTTCTAGATTAACACGTCTGTTAAATTTCATAAAATTAATTTTTATTTAAATCACTTTTATAACTGAAAAATTTAAACTTTAAATTTTTAATGTACATCTTACTTTTGGTAATAAATAATTTTTCAGTAGTTTTAATACATAAAAATTAAAAAACCATGACGAAATAAAAGTTATATCAAATTTTATACGAGAACAATAAACAAATTACGAAATAATCAAAAATAATGACCAAAAGACAACACCTGCTAAAATGATTATTGTAAGCGTAAGGATTTGTGATGACACGGTTCTGTAAAAGGTCGTGGGTATAGGATGTGATAAATACATTTACAATGTATTTTATTAATAAACTACCAATACGTGTAGTATAATAGATATAATACACAAATTTTCACGAAAAAAAAAATACTAACCATTCTGTAGTATTATTTAAATACGTTCATTCATTTTTACAAAATATTATTTAATAACGATTTGTTTTTTTGTCCAATACAAATTTTTAGTTGAAAAGAAAATAATATTCATTACTCTTATTGGTTTAGTTAATATTATAATGTTTATTAATTATTCTAGGAATATTATATTTTGTATGTTATGTTACGATTGTGAAACTACCCAAATAGTTGTGTATACAGACACTTTTTTAAACAATATCTTTTATTTTTATCGACACCAAATATTTACTATGGTTTTACATATTAATAAATTAATTTTAATAATTCACTTAAATATAATTTTAGATTACGTTTATTATAATACATTATCATAATCTTAATACGTTTGAAATATTCTCGATGAAGTTTGTTCTTATAAATAATATAATGAATTTGTCATATACAACACTTTATTACACAGTCAGTTAGTTTATTTGACAAATAAAGATATTTAAATATAATTAATTATGTAAGTTTTATGTATTTTGATTTAGTTAACTTTTAATTTTATATATTTTTCTTTCTGAGTAGTGCATGACTGAATAAAATGTTATTCATGAGTTCCAATATTTTATCATTAAATTATCATTAAAACTTAAAAGAGAAAAAGAGTAAAAAAAATGTTAAAATCACTGTCAGTTTTCAGTTGAATAAATTATTTCAATAGTAGAGTAGAATAGGATAAAAAAAACGTATTAACTTTACAGACGTTCTCATTGCCAACAGAAAATTTATCCATATAAACGTATATAATACATACGCAACCATAAATGTTTTAATTTCCAACGGATATTATGTCCTTAGGAATTACGAGTATTTTTACGATGTCTTACTGTGTTAACTAAAATAAATATTTATGTAATCGTAGAAGTTTTTAATAAATTTCGTTACACATAACATGTGAAAATAATAAATTAAGCTATTCATTTGATGTATTCATTTCATTGTACATTTGTCAACTTAGACTCCAGAGGATTGAATTCTGAAGTAAGAAGTACGGAGTAAAAAATGAATGCGTTTTGAAAATCAACAATAAAGACGAAAAAGAAAAAAAAGGCTCGACATTCAGTAAATCAAAAACGTGTTTGTTTAGGGTGTAAAGATATCCATTCAAGGGCGTAACGTAATATTTGAATTCATAAACGAATACAGAAATGTATTTATTAGTATTTGTTTTAGAGATATGGTGAGTATACACACGGTGAATAATATAAATATAGATATATTCTGCGATCTATACACTATTAAGTATACAAAAAAAAAAAAATACGAAACGATACAATAGAATACGTGATCAATCCATTCTATTGAACAGTAAAGATAAAAAATTTAATTATAAAATAAACGAAAATCTAGTTTTGAAATATATAACCATTACGTACACACATCGAAATATATGTAAATATTGTTCAATGGCGTTGAAAGAAGACTACATACATCTTCAAGATGTATACATTTATTGTCTAAAGAAATAAGTTTGTGATTAAAAACACATTATACGTTTAACAAGATATAATATTTATTGATTGATACAATTACACTGGTATAATGGTATATATATGCGTGAACTAACAAGAGATAAAAAAGAAAAATAGTTTTCATCATATACAAGTGTTGCAATGAAGACTTTGAAATAATCTTTCAAGACGACGCTGTAAAGACATGAACACAATGATCATCCATAATCCCATTATTGGATAAAGTGCCGCTAGAAATCTTTGAGAAATGTGTACATTTTAGATGTTTAAGCTTAATAACCGAAAACACAATTAACCTACATGGGGTGTATTTTGTACATCTGGTAAAGAACATTTTCTCGCGTTTTGTAGACTTGTATTCTTGTCACTTACTCATGTTGATGATTGATTTTTTATATCATCCCCCTTCCACCAATTAAAAACATTAATATAAAATGAAGTATTATTTTTTAGAAATTCGCTAAAAACTTAAAAATAATAAATAAAATGAGAATGGTTTATTGTAAGATAATCGATGTGACAATATATTTTAGAAGAATTTTAAAGGATATTTTAATATTTTTAAAAATTTAATTCCTAAAAGTAGGAATATCTCTTTAGAACTGAGTACAACACTAACTTAAATACTAATTAACATTCCTATCAGAATTTTTTTTCGTAGAAAATCTAACAAAACTGTGAATTTATATCTTAATTAATTCGAATTTGGGAATGTAAAATGCAATATAAACTAATATTAATATATGGAATAACAAAAATCAAATTTTAAAACATGCCATAGACGTATGAGTGAAGGAAAAATCAACTAAATTTAATGGAAGGGTAAGGTAATTTCAACATGACATAAAATATGATAAGCTAAATGCACATAGGCGTCACTATACTCGTAAGGAAGGAGCGTAAGAGATTCAGTCCCCCAAATACTTCTATAATACTTCAAACGAATAACGTGTTAAAACATTAACAGTAGATTTTTCATTCCATTGGTGTTAAAAATTATTGTAATTTTGCTTTTTTTTTTGTCATTTTATAATAATATATGTATTATGCAAATCGCAAGATATGGATTTCAATATTAAAATCTATGGCGTATAAATGCAACTAAGTCCAAAGAAGTTTAATTTGTATTCTTAATAACAGTAATATACTCATTAAAACTTATTTAATAGCTATTTTTATGCGTTAACTGTTCAAATCTCGACAAAGTTATCTCACAAAAAAAAATAAATAAATAAAGATGTTATATTACCACGTCAACTTATAATACTACCACGGGTTCAAAACAACAATCGAACAACGAAAGATGTGTGCAAGTTAGTAAATTGCAAGTAAATAAATGCAACACTTAATTGACTTAAATTCGTGAACATTTATAGGTACTCGTACACACATCGTATATACCTACACGGCCGAGTATTATTAATGTGTGTAGGTATATTGTTTAAAATTTGAATGAAATAATATTATTCTCTGCATCTCCCGTCAGTCGTCCATCATAAATTACATTGGCTTTGAGCTCGCATTTATTATGCTGTGTATAATTTCTGAAAAACACGAAAACTGTGGTTACATTATATATATATATATATATATATAATACGCAACTAACGAGTACAAATGTTTACTAGACCCGTGTCAAAAAGTTAATTACTGTAGCTGATCCTTTTTTTCTTACTGCCACTATATATACTCGTGGGGATTAGGGTAAAACTACATACACACGCACATATTCGATCACCCACTACGATGCTGATAAGTATAATAATTACTATATTATCATACATCGTTAAAGAACATAATATTAATAAATCATTTCCATCGTATTAGTGGTGTTCGTAGTGTAGATTTATACGATCTAACGTTTCGAAAATTCACCATTAAGGTAAGATATTATAGCTTATCATTATCCTTTTATAATGTCATATCATACACATAGCTTTTTGGAGACATTCGACATTCACGTCACTACGGGGATCTACTTCGGTGCTATCGCGTATAATACGAAGAATGCGTTACAAACGAAAGCTCTAAAAATAAAACGTAGTGTACGGTAAATTAATTTTCTACCGTATTTCTTCCTTTCATAGATTATACATGTAGCTCTATTTGGGTATAATATATTTTTATTGTATTACTATCGTGCTGGCACGTGCATAGTATAAACGCATCATGCTCAGTGACGCCCGTCGATTTCATATTCTACACAAAACGAGGGACAAATCTAAAAATTTGAATGGTTATTCAGCTCGAAAGCAACGAACAATAATTTATCGTTGCTGTAATTGATTAAAGTATACATATACGAGTATATTTATGTATATATCACAGCTATGTAAAATAATAATAATAATAATGGTATTTAAATTTGATTGGGGTTTGTATATATGAACACTAATTCCGTGTACATATCTACACTCTATAAAATCGTTCAATTTTTTTTTTTTACAAGTTGATGCCAGTAAACTAACTAAAATTATTAATTCAAATAAGAACGTCCAATTTTATAATTTAATTCGTTCCGATTAACCTGCACTATTCCATACATTTATGTACGAAGAATTTGACGCCGTCAATAAAACACAGTTGGGGCTTTTTTATTGGCCAATTTATGCATTGCGCATTTTCATTTTTAATGTTTATTACGGTCAATTTTAAACATTTTTACAAAACTCGCATTTTTATTACCTACCCGTGTACATTTTATGCTGATCTATAAACATTTAAATTGAACGAAAACGGTTTTTTTTTATTTACACACATTTTTAACGTTTGAAAACTTTTTACAATCTATTCAAATTTTACATAAAAAATACAGCTTTTTAAACGAAAAACGTTAACATGATATTTTTTTTTAAAGTCGTCGAAATCAAAACGAAACTACACAACACTAAAAAAAGTATACTTACTCACAGTGTGAGTAGCCAAAATTGACTGCAAAGCTTGAAACCCTATTCCTCTACCGATCGAAACATCAAATCAATTTTCACAATTAAAATATTAAATTATTTATTCAACCAAAAGACATTTTATTGTTGTGGAATATTGTGTATAAACTAACTAATATACATATTGTTATTTTAATAAGTATCAAAAAAAAAAAAATTGTATATATTTAAACCAAAAATAAATATACATAAAAAATAGGAATACTTATTTAAGTATGAATATAAATAGAATTATTAAGTGCATGAATATTTTAAACAATCAAAAGTCCATACCTATCTAATACTCCTTCGAAATATTTAAAAATAAATCTTCAGCGATTACGTTGTACGTGCTCTGCAATCGTTCAATCTACCAATTTAAAAACACTATGAAATAAATATTTCTAAAGTTATCAATATAATATTTGAAATATTCAATTTCAGTATGAAAATCGTGAAAAATTATTTATTAATATAATTCTGAACCCAATTTTAAACGATAGGAGTCTACATTAAAATAATACTCAGTTTCATATCTAAATAATGATGTTTTGAAACAGCGGTTATACTCAAAATATACATTTACATTTTTTTGAATAGCCAACTCTGTATTAAGTACAAAATCATTTATTAGATGCATATAGGCTACTTGAGCTTAACAAAAACAAAAAACTGAAATGTTTGTGCAAGAAGGACAATAAAGTGTATACAAATATATATAGCTATCCAACTAACCTATCTACTTGTATATATGTGAAATACATAATAATTTATTAAATAATTGTATAACATACAAAGGCTTCCGGTCGGGAAATTTATCATGACGACGGTTCGAGTTACGGAAACTCTCCATACAAACGCGTGTAAATCAATTTTATACGAATATACAATTAGACAAAAAAATTCAAGTATGTGCGCACGTCAATAAAAGTTTTATAGTTAAAAATTGTTCTGGTATATTAAATAAAATCTGTATAGTACACCCAAATAATTTTTATATAAAATATATTGAATTTACGAGCTTAAAATTAATTATTCCAAAACCGATAAATCGACTATGTATTAAGACGCTTTTAACGTATTAAAATTGTTAAAAATTTCTCAAAAATATTATTATAGCTCAGAATAAATGTTAATTAATATATTTTTAGTTCCCGAGATAAATATTGCTATTTAACTGTATTTCCATTTTCTTTTAAATATTATTGCGATAGACGAGAGATTATGAAATAACCATATAAGTCCTCGTTACAGTAACCAGTATAGAACCAAACGTTTTCCCTCTTTCCAAATTCTAAACCTTACACATCCACCTATGAACTCATACGTGCGAACTAATAGAAAGAAAATTTAAACGATTCAATGCATATTAATCAATAACGACGAAGTTTGTTTCCTTCCGTGGAAATCTAAATCGGATAAATTCCACAGAAAATATTTATTCTTTTTAAGACTAACAGAAATTTCTCTCACATTCTAACAAACAAACATAATTATTTAAAATATATTGAGATGATACAATTACAGGAAGCTTATCTATAAGAAATTAATTTCTAGCTCTTGTGTAATATTTTTTTTTTTTTTTTATACATAAATTGAATTTTATTGTTTAACATTTAAATCCAAACATGTACTAGAAAATAATATGCTAGACAACAATTATTATTAAACCAATCTTATAAAGATTCTACCAACATATTTAACCTCTATTTGTGTATTGCAAAATGATAATCAAAACCTGAAAACCTTTGGATCAAGGTAGTTATAAATTCTTATGGATACTCAAAATTCTCTCTATACAAGCTCCTTTTATATCCACGCGCTTAAAATGACCAAAATCTTACATACATTGCAGTAACGTATTCGATTCAAGCTCCTTCTATAAGTATTTTCCAATTATAACATAATTTTTGTTTCACGTGAATTTTATAAAAATCTTAATCTATATATTTAAAATCCAAACACCATTGACTTACTGATTGCTGCATCTCGAAAATTACTCAAAGTACATACTTTTTAGTTTTTAATTTTGTTAAATTTTGATTTAGTTGTTGCTATAATAACCGAAAAAACGGAAAGGAACCTCACTATAACACATTTCAGTTCCATACATCTAGAAAATGGTAAACGTGTCGATTTTATTGAAAATAATTTTCAAAAGCGACTATCTTGTACTCCAAAAACGACATTCACCTCTTCTTTTTTTATCTCCGTACAATATATTGATTGCAATAACTTTCCTGTATATTGAGGTGTAGATGTATTAAACTTGAAATAAAATCCAACTGAATTTTTAAATTCACTTGATTTGCCAGACATGCCGCCGCATGTTCTAAAATTGAAAATTTGCGTGTCCATTATTCTTTTATGAAACATCAATCCACCACCCCTCTGCAATGGTAGATTGATGTTTCAGTGAAAAAGTTGATGTATAACATAATTTTAAACGGAAAATTTAAAGACAAAGATGTACTATTGCCACGTATCCCAATGACTCCATCATATATATCATTCGAATTGAAAAGTTTGCAGTTTCCAGTGCGATTGGCTTTTGTAATTATCATCAACAAAGCACAAGGACAATTTCAACAAGTGAGTGGATTGTATTTTTAAAACTCATACTTCTCACATGGACAGCTATATGTGGCCTGCTCACGCATCAGAAAATCTTCTGATTTATTTGTGTATGTACCAGAAAAGGAAAAATAAAATATATTGTGTAATCTAAATGCACTTCAATAAATAGCATTTATAATTGAAAACTTGAATTGTCAGGCTTTTATCGATAAAATAAATAAAAGAAAAAAATTTAAAAAAATGATCCTAAATAAATTAAACATTATTATAAGGATATTAGTATGTATAAATTTATTTAACGGCACAGTAAGGTGTGATAGACTATATTTAATATTTACCTATAACAATACGTAAAAAATTAATATTTCAACCGTTATTTCTGGTGATTTTTACTTAAAAAGACATAGCTTCTACGGTAATACCCAAAAGGAGCTAAACACTCACAATTTTCTTAACGGGCAACATCGAGTACCACTTACTCATTGATCATCGCTAAATCTTAAAACAATATGAAATTGAAATTTGACATGTTGGTTTCTCCAATGGTCAATACGTGCAATAAGAATGGAATTAAAAAAATATTGGAACCGGCAAAGACGGAAATTCAGAGGTAATTCAGCGTATAACTAAAACTATTGTACCGTACTATACCGATTCATTTGAAATTTCGTTTTATTTGTTTTATAACCAACAGTTATACCAAACTTGGCTTTAAATAGTGTAAGGTAATAATCCATTAAAATCTATCTTGACCAATAATGTTCCATGTGAAGCCGGGTAATTAAGCTAGTAGTGTATAATCAGTGACGGTGCCAGAGTTGGCAAGGCCCTGGGAAAAATAAATTTTGAGTCTATTATAATTTCTATTAATAAAATATTTTAAGTTCAGTTAAATCAGAACCGCGGGATCTTAACTGCCCCTATCGCCCTCCCCTCGTGCTGTCCCTGTGTATAATATGAGAGAAGTGAACGTATTCTCCTTACTATATAGTTGAATTCGTTTACACCATTACTAGAATTATGTACACTTAATTACTAGATTAATGTTATAAGTATTATTATTAATAAGTGGGTATTGGGAAAAAATCGCAAACACGCCACCGACCCCCTGGTTGCAGCAAACTCTTCTGCGGTACCTGTAACTCGTAACGCGAGTATAACACGTATGTTACTGACCTCCGCAAGCGGACTTGAAGTCGGCGCAACAGTCGCCAAGTTTGAGGCACGCGTGGTCGCAGTAGCACGGCTTGTCCGTGGGATCTTCGATGATGGCGTTGATGGGCGTTTTCTGGACGACGCACGCCGAGTCGCGACCCGGACAGCAGAGCTTCGCTTCGAGACAGCTTCCCGCGCGTACGCCGGACGGCGCGGTTACGGCCAACGCCAGGAAGACGGCGGTGGCTGCAGCGGCGTGGGCGCGACGTCGAGTGGTGTTCGACGACGAACGCGACATGACGGACGGTATAGAACGGGACGGGCAAATAGTGCGATTGCAGTGGTGCCGCGATGATTGCACGACGCGTTACGCTGTGTGTCGCTCGGCCCGCGGACCGCAATCGCGCGCGGCTGACGAAGTTGACGGGACACGTTTCGCGGTCAACAGGATCGAACACCTACGGACGTGGTGCGCAGGTATCGAGGGTCTACGTGGCTAGTGGAGTGCTTGGTGGATAGCGATATAAACAATCCAGTCGGTGGGTCTAGTGCGACGTCGTGTGTGTCGCGTATAAATCTCGGTGGTGGTGCACGTCGTTTGCACGAGCTGGGCTGACCACGTGTAGCAGGTTCGGTGAGTTTCGGAGACGTGTGCGCGTGCTACGTTCGTCGTGCACCGGCGTTTGTCGTGGCCGACAGGTGGACAGGAACTGGCGCCGCCGTCGGTCCGTTACGCCGCCGTTGCCGCTGCGTACGACGGCGCGGGTGGACGGACAGGTCCGACGACGGCGGTGGCGGCGGCGGCGGCGGCGGCTGCGAAGAAGAATAATGTAGAAAAAGGGATTCCGTGCGAGTCAGTGCTGCCAGTCGTGAGCGCGTTCTGCCGTATAATACGGTACAAAAAATAAAAATATTATAACATATATTTGTTTATATTGAGCGCATCACGAACATAAAAAATAATATCGAAATAAGTATTATTTCTCATTTTTTCTAGCTCCCTTTATAGTAAGTATACTTTGTATTCGGCAACATTACAGTGAAAATATCACTGTGCAATATCAGACCATGCACGATTCTATCGGGATCAAACGATTACTGCTTCGTTTCGTATGATATTTTACCGAGAACGATATTTCCTATATTATATCTGTGAGCAGTATCAAACAGACTATTTTCATATTTTCCACTTGAAACATATCTGCAAAGCATATGCACATAAACTATCTACAGGTGCGAACACAAAAATATATTTTTTTTTAGATGGTTTAGGTTATACATTTTCATATAATCTATAAGCCACTTTTACTGTATAAAAATATATTTAATAATTTTCCTGAATTTCGGCAGGGGAGGAGTTTAATCCCTAAATCCTCCCCTTTTATACACGTCTGATTATATATATATATAGGTTTACGAGAAATATTGACAAAACGATACGTGGAAGAGCAATATCATAGTATTAAGGAGATCATCCTGAAACGGTTGCATCCAGAAATGTTCATCTTTAACGGCCTTTCGTTTTTTAGACTTCACTAAATATTATAAGATCATACATGTACACATGCTTTTATACATGACTAAATAGCGTGTATGTGTTATCTATATTGTACTACAATATACAATACAATACAATACAATACATAACCTAACCATGCATACATCCATAACAATATAATATCGTCGTGCCTTTACGTGCGTATGTATTCACGTGCGCACGACGCCGCGTTGATATTTTTCAAATTTTCGGTCTTTCAACTTTACAAACAGGTCAAATGTTCCTAAAAATATCTATAAACTACGTATTACATAAACATTATTATATTATAATAATATAAAAAATACATATGTTTTGTATGTTGTTAAGTTTATTACTATTATTATTATTTGTATAAAAATGTATTCTTGAAATCGTCCGGCATTTCAATATTTTTCAGCCCCCTCCCCCCCCCCCCCCCCCCCCCCCCGTTTTGAATGTACATCAAATAATATTAAGTTTAGTTCGACGTTCTCTCTTTACATACAATTCTACACAAACCATCCTCGCATCAAAACCCCATTATATTACATAATGTATACATAACACGCGAGACAAGTCGAATTCCTGTATTGTATGTATATATATCTGATGGAAATACATGTATATTTCACGTTGAACCTATAAACAGGATAGCTATATATGAATTCTGCACTCGACAGTAAGTTATCATAAACTTAGAAAGTTTATGACTTTTTTTCTAATGCCTTAGACAACGCTTTCCAAAGGTAAAAATATGTTTTGATAGCATACTAATTTTTATGACAAAATTTTTTTTTTTTTAGATAATATTTCAATGTTATTTGTCCAATCTTAACAATAATTGTCTTCTGATGTATTGTACTATCCCGCATACCAGTCTCAACTACAATGACGATCGTTAATCGCAACGCAGATTTTAGTTTATCTACATTAAAATATGCAATATTTAAACATTAAACTCAGAATTTAATCAAGTGCATCGACTTTCATAAATCTGAATGTGTAATGAAAAAAAAAATTGTAATCGTCAAATTTATAATTTCAAAAGTATAAAAACGTTCTTCAGTTGTAAATGGCATATGTATTTTTAAGGAAATATTATTAGGTTTCTTATAATATCCAAACTCATATTATTATAATTTATGTATTAATACATAATGTAAAATGTAATTCATATATTATCATGTAGGCTGTGTTGGAGTGTAGCGTATGTATAGGTAAACATAATTGAAAAACCACCAGGGTAGTTTTTTCGGTTAGCGCTTTTATCCATCAAACAAACCCGTGGAGTTTTTTTACCCCTTAAAAAATAAATAAGTATGTATTAATCAATTTACGAAAATAAATTCATTTTAGTTATAGTATAAATAAATAATAGTAGATGTCAAGATTTTAAAAACACATGTCTTATTGTCATCTTATTAAAGCCTTTTATTATTTATTGTTTATTGGAATTTTTTTCCCCCCCTAATGGATTTTAGTAGGTAAAATATACAAACCATATTGGTTAAAACTATAAATACATCTTTATGAATTGAATTGAATTTTATCTATTGCAAATTCACCATTAAAAATATATATTTCACATGAATAAAATATTTCTAAATCATAGAATTATATGCACCACTCTGAAAAAAATAATAATTATTGTCGAAGCAAAAATAGCACAGCCGCCGATACCTTTTAAAAATATACATTGTTATTATGCGATATAACGTAATAGACTGTATTATATTTTTTATTTTAGTTATTCGTATTTTATATAAAAATATAATAATGATAAATTTGAAATGTTCATTGAACTAAACGAATTTACATAATATAATACGATAGCTATGTACGCTTAAGTTTTTTCAATTAACTTCACACCAAAGTATTAACTTACTAACTTAGTGTTATATACGCTGTTACTCATTTACATCGAGTGTATACATTATATTAGTTTAAGACATAACAACGATAGATATATCAACGATTTTATGTCATTTAATCAGTCAAAGTATTTTACACTGACAATTGAAAATATCATAGGGTATCCTTTTTTTGTATATATGAAAAAAATAATGAGTCTTATTTGTCATTTAATAGTACTGCATTATCCTCAAAAATACGACACATAAAAAAATAAACTGACTAAAGTCGTAATAATATATAAACCTGGCTTATCAATAATTAGCATGTGTGTGCAGGCATGTACCGTTTCCGCTTAAATTTGAAACAACCGTTCCCATCAATTTGAAAAAAGGTATGATTCCCGATTCTACCAATCTACATACTATGGTAAAATTATTATAATATGCTTAATATTTTTGCTATAGCAAAATTATTACAATGTATTCCATATTTTTTAAAAAAGGAAAATCTTCATGTTTCATAAATCATAAGTTATATAATCATAACTCACACACATTCCTATAAAATATATATAATTAACATATTGAATATAAATCAATAATATTGAAATTACAGTGCAGACAAGAACATTTTGTATTCCATAAAACTCATATCAATCACAAATTTTTATATATAAACATAAACCTACTTTAATTATATTAAATAAACTAACAACAATTACGATTTTTTAAGTGTTATTATTACTATGAAACAATATTATGTACATATCAATTAGTGACTTGATTTATTATTGTATTCAATAGCGTACTTTGGGTGATTTTTCGGTAGGTGTCCAACATTTAATGAACTTCATAAACAAAGTTTTTAGAATTATTTACTAATGTATAAAAATATTGAACTTACTTTTTTCAAATTACTATATTAAGAATTGTCAAGTAATTCTACATTTTCAACTCTTGTAATTATATAAAAGACAAGTTAAAGGTTATTACTTAATACCATAGGAGTGCACAAATTCTTGTTTCCGGAGTAGCTTTTATTTTTTTTGATCACCCACCACTTTATAAAACCCCGCTTTAAAAAAAAAATATATATATATATATATATATACAAAACATCAGTAAGTAGAAATAAAATTTATTAGAAAAACTGATGTACAATCTGATTATCAATGAACGCCAGTCCCGGCAATTTTTATTTTTTTGTAATTTGATAAAATTGATAAAAAAAACATGATTTTCCAAAAAAAAGAGTTATTAGCCCTTTTTACCTAAGTACCTTGTACCTACCTAGAAAAAAGTGTTAGGTGTGGCTATAACCCTATAAGACATACCCGTGCGCATGCCTATGCTTAATACTAATTACTAACATTAGTTTTAAAATTTAACTCCTTATATTCACATTATTGTACAATTAACAGTTTTTAAAGTAAATATAAGCGAGCATCAAACTTCGAGCTATCGACTCGACTGTATTAATACTTTTTTTTAAATAGCAAACTAAAGTGTCATATTGATCAAAATTATAAAATAAGATAAACTTTTACAAACTAATTTATAACTGGTTTATTCTGAATTTTTTAGTATTATTTTAAAATAATTAAAATTAAAATATTATTTTAAAAATTTTAAATAATATTAATATTGTGTAACTTATAATTGATGACACACTGATCGTTTTTTCTTCATAATTTCTAATTACTATAATTGATTCACATTAATAATTATTTAAATTATTTGAATAAATTGGTACTTAATACATACGTTATTAAATTATAACCTAATACGTTTAACACAATGGTCAACAAAATATTGGATGATAAATTGACAAATATCTGTATTATTAAAATGTATAATTATACATTTATAGTAAATATTATATTATTTTTAATTTGTTTATTATTCTATACTCTAAACTGATAAACTGTAAACTAGAATTAAAAATAAACTACACAAGTTCAAAATATTTTCGTTTATTGTATTTTCGTTACGTGTAATTTTGTTATTTTAATAACTCGGTGAAATTCAAATATTTTTAGATACCCCTAATTAATTGTAAATAAACCTCGCAACAAGTGGTCAAATATAATCAAATTTAATTTCAGTTTTGTTCTTTAAATAATAATACCATTTCTTTTGTAATAAAATAAAAAGAGTACTTCATACAATTAATGATAATACCAATATATTAAGTCTTTTTTTAAAAGTCGATTGAGGGGGGTATAATAACATGGAGGAAACCACCCCAAAAAAAAAAAAAATATAAGACACTGATTGTATTTAATAGAAGCTATGAAAAAATTATTATTGTTATTATTTTTGTAGAAAATACGTTGAATAAACAGAAAACTTATTATTATTTTAAATGACGCAATATTATTTTTTGTATTATTTACCTTAAAAATAATATGGATAGTATTCAAATTATATGAAATATATAATTACAATTTTACCATAGCAGGTAGATTTGCGGAAGCAGGAATCATACCTTTTTTTTAAATGGCAGAAACGGCCGTTGGCGGAAACGATCATTTCAAATTTTGGCGGAAACGGATAATTCCCGTTCGTGCATAAGCCTGGTTTACTCGGAGTGGATTTAATTCACGAAGCAAGATTCAATATGATTCGACCCGTGTAAACGTGTTTTTTGCGAATAGTGACATTTGGACGTCAAAAATAAAAATAGTATTATACTTAATCTACAACGTGTAGTTTAGTTAAAATACTGAATTAAATTAAATTTAAAATAAATATAAAAGGAAAAAAAATATTAATATTTTGAAAAATCCCATATTAAACAATGTGATTACGATTCTACCTTTTTAACTTTGGACTATTCTTAAAGTTGTTTAATTCACTTTGATCCAAATAGCCATGTCTAAATGTTCTATATCATATATTTTGATTCGCACTTCATCTACATACTTAACATAAGATGACAGCTCGTACAGTTTCACTTTGATTCGCACATCATATACGATTCATGTGAAAGCGCAATATTTGGGGGAATCGGCAACAAGCATCAGATTCACGTCGGGAGAATCCAATTTTATACAAAATATATTTTAAATACGATTTATTTTTAAAACAATAATTATAAAATAAATATTATGTAAAGTACCTATTATACAAACCACAGAGTGTTTAATAACTTGTATTATATACAGGACGCAGATTTTTCTATCAAAATGAAAAACTGCAAACCCTAAAAATGACTTTTATCAAGATCTATTTAAAAGCCCTTTAGTTTATAAAAAAACAATTAATGTCTCAACGATATCGGAAAACCAATTATATTAGGTTGAATTTAAATCAAATTGTAAAGCTTCCATTTGAATTTACACAGCTCTTGAAGACCAAAACACTTTGTAAATCGGGCATAAAAATCAAAAACAAGAAACTTAAATTAAGTCTTTCTTACGAAAACTGTCTATAACTTCTGAATCTGAAACAAATAGAATAAATCGAAGACGAAATATATAACAGGATATTTTTATTTTATTTTCATTATAGCACTTTGTGTAACACTTTAAAAAAATATATATAAAACTAAAATAAAACGAGTAAATCATAATCTAATACTACAAAAACTTTATGATAACATGTAATACATTTAACATTTTAAATTACTTAAAAAAAAACTTTTTACTATACATATAAATAATGATGTATACTTTTTTACTTAATGATGTATCTTCACTATAGAATATTTAAAGTTGATTTTTATTCTATTTTTTTTTTTTTTTTTTTTGACTTTGTTGGTCACATTACAGCAATGCCAGGTTATTTAATAATATATTTATAAATTAATACGCAGATTAAAAAATATTGACTAAATATATGGAAGTTTAAAAAAATAATTCAGCAAAATTTATAAAATTTAAAGAATTATATTTATTACAATTAAATAAAAAAAAAACCTAAATATTTTGTATGATTAAACATCACAATATAACTAGATATTGAAATTATATATTCTGTCCTTAATTTACAGTTTATAAACACCAAAAATTACTTGGTATTATGTTCATTAATTGAAAATGATGTACAATTTTGATAGTTATATGTAGCAGATACACATATACAATACATAATGTACGTGTATCTATGTACAATAGATGTATAATATATATACTAGTATATTAGTATACATATTTGTGTGTGTGTGATACGACGTATAATAACCTATCAATCATAATTTAAAATGTTGTTGTCCACTATTTTAGAACTAAATCAACATAATAATCATAATGGCTTCTTCGATTCCTTGAGGATATATAGACTCGACCATGTTCAATTTTTTCTCCATACAACCATTCGTCCAGATAAAATTTTTCATGTAAACATCTAAAGCCCAGAAAGATCAATATCCCCCAATTTCATATGATGTGGTTTTTTTGCGGTTTCCAAAAATAAGGATTGTATTCGAGAAGAATTTCAATTAGAATAAACTACATAGCTTTATATATTGCGGGTTTATTCAGATCTAATCGAAATAAAAGCATCTCTAGATGGTTCTACTTTTTAGGGTGTTTTTCGGACCGTACTTTTTTTTACTCTGAAACAAACAACTAAAACTAACGAACCGCTTTTAAAGTATAACGCAAACGACGTAAGTACAACTCAATACATTGAAAAATTAAAATAGTTTCAAATTCCTATTTTTATAATGAAAAAATAATAACAGAATAATTATGTATTAGTTCAATATCGTTTACATCATTATATTAATCATAATTACAATAATATTTAAACGACCCTTAAAAATATTTTACCAAAAATGATTCGTTCAAGTTAAACATATTTAATTCATAAATTACTCAGTTAAATTTCATAATTGTAAGTATTAGGTATTAATCTGTATTTAAAAATACTAGATAAACATAAATAAAAATAATTTCAATTTTTTTTTTTATTATTAAAAACAAACAAGAATATATACAATCCATTTTAGTTTATATAAGTAGTATAGTTAATTGATTACAGGGTTGGACAGCTTGATTGAAGGGGTATCCAAATAACACTACTTCACAATTCTAGACTATTTGTTTTATTTTTATTTAATTATTTATTTAAATAATTAATTTGGTATTTTTGTTTTATTTTTTATTTATTTTTTTTTTTTATTGAGGTATCTGTGCCAGTAATTCTTAAGGCGGTGTGATCATCTTAAGGATATTTATTATTTGTGTGTACATGCATTTAAGAGAGAGTATTTTCTAATGATTTTCAATCCACAAAATTAAAAAAAATTATTGTGATTTATAAAATATCTAAATAACTATTTTTAAATTTTAAATGTAGAAAATCCATTTAAAAATTTTATAATTTAAAATTTATTCAGTAATTAAAATACGTTGAATCCCAAAGGTAATCAGTGTTTAGATATCGATTAAATACAAATCGCACTTAAAAACAATAAGTTTCTAAAGAAATAAAAATTATTTTTGTAACTTTTAAATTCCAACAAAAATAATTCAGACATATCGATAGAAACATTTGTGTATCCAGTAAATTAATAAATATCATTGATATGCATATTTAGTAAATTACTGATTTAAATAATATAATTTCTGATATTATTAATACTTTATATTAATTGTTCACATTAATTTTACTACTTTATGCTCAGACATAATTATTTTAAACGTAATTCAAAGTGTTATTTTGTTTCTGTACACCAGTAAACCATTAGAATATTACATTTCAACCCTTTAGGGATAACACACATTAATTTAATTTAATTAATTATTTTGCAAAGTAGTGTTCAAAACCCAAAGAACAAGGTCAATACATAGCAAAAGCTGAGGAGACTCACATATCATCTTCATAGAAATCTTCTTATAATTAAAATGTAAAATTATTGTTTTAATTATTTAACCAGAAAACACGTAAGGCTATTGTGACTTGTTATCTAGAAAGAATTTATACATATATATATATATATATATGTATTAATTGTTATTTTACTAAATACTAAAATTAATTATTTCATTTATAAATAGAACTTATCCTGAAAAAAAATCCAGTATCACCTCCCTTATAAAATCAGCTATAAAATCTCAACCACTAATATAGAAAATCATTTCTTTTAATATTTTTTTTTATATACATATATATAATATTTCATTAATATTTACAGTAGATAAGTCATAGATTCATCATATTCGAATCATTATTGAGAGAATGTATTTTTATATGTAAATTTAATATAGACAGACGATATGTATTCCCTATGATAAAAAAAAATGATTTTTACAAGTTATAACATGTTGTATACATCTCTCTTATCCATGTACTGATACAACAGATATACCGTAAAATGGGGTTACTTTGATATTGCGGGGCTACTTTGATAATTGAGGTTTTGTTATGAAAACATTGATTATAATAGTTAATAATCTGTACAAATTGTCGTTTTTAATATTTAGTCGTTTAGTATAACTAGTCTAGAACCCAAATATGTTGTTGATAATACGTTTTTATCAATGATTGTTTGATTTTCAGTGTTTATTCATCTTATGATTAACTAGTACTTTTTTTTTTTCATAATTTAAGATCTGCGCAAAGTAAGTACACTTTTATACACCATTTTTTAAACCATCTAAATAACATGCTAATGTAACGGAGACCGAAACACAATGTTCAAAGTTCAATTCCATGTTGAATTTAATGAAATACATATAAAAATTTAACATGGGGCTACTTTGATATATCATATAGGGCAACTTTGATAACTATTTTATACATACATTTAACAATGAGTTTTTGGTTTGGTAGTTGGTTTTAGTTATACTTGTTATAAAAATAGTTGGACACCACTGCATACATATTTAATTCATTACTTTTACATTTAGTAGATAGTTCATTATATATATTTATATATTTTAGTGGCTCGCAAATATAGAAAGAAGATTGGTGGTCGGTCTTATAAAAATTACTCAGATGACATTTTAGAGGAAGCACTAAATAAAATTGCCAATGGTGAGATTTCAATATTAGCTGCCAGCAAGGCATATAAAATTTCCTATGGAACATTGCACAATAAATTCAATGGCAAACATGTTAAGAAGTGTGGTCATCCAACGATTTTATTTATATTTATTATATATATATTATATTTTATTGTTATTGTTATTATTTTGTTTTTATTACCTACCTGGCTACCTAATAAAATTTTAATGGAATTGAAAGAAATGTGTTCATTTGAATTAATAGGTATATTTGTTTAGAAAAAAAAACATGTATCAATGTAACCCCACTTCACTTATATTAAAATATTTCATAAAATAATTATCAAAAAAATTTTTTTCGGACAACATTGATAGTTTGGCTAGCTAACCATTTGATTTAATGAATAAAAACTGGGGGTATCAAAGTAACCCCATATGTGGTCAAACTTTGATAGCTACATTGAATATAAAAAATATATGTGTTAAGATAATAAAAAAATTTTTTTTTTTATGTATTATTGTAGAGAAATATATATTTGAAGTAAACCAATTTAATGAATACATTTTTCTTTACCATAGCATTAGTTCAATAAAAATAGAACTAAAAAAACTAACAAAAATTATCAAAGTAACCCCATTTTACGGTACATTATACAATTATAACATGTAAACACCACTTATTAAATTATTTAAATCATAAATATTTATTCTGTATATTAAATTTACATTTATAGTTTATTGTTTAACAATATTATGTTTTCACTACAGACTTTTTGGATCTTAATATTGATATTGGAAATTAATATTGAGTTAAATATCAATGTTTCTCGCATTATTATTTGATATTTATTTTTACTTTTAAATAATTATTTTTTTATTCCTAATTTATAAATATGTATTGCTAAACTGCATTGTTTTATTTCTGATTAATTGGTTAAAATGTTTATCAAATAACTATTTTAATTTTATATCTAATTGGTAATATTTGGCACTGATCAAAGTAGACGTATTTTCGTTAATAAAAAATACATAAATGTTTGAATAACAACAAAATTATTTTATACAAAAATAACCACGAGAAATTAATTGTTCTATAAACTAGTGTAATATTACAAACTCAAGTAACCTGTTTATTCTACACTACAACAATTACCGGAAAGAAAACTGGACTCTTTATAAATAAAAAAATAAAAAATATAAAAATCGAACTACAACTAAGGTAGTTATTGTAGAGATTTGTGCTCGTAGGAATACATGTATTATTTATAATATATTCCTACTATACCTTAAATGTATTCTTTTGAAACTCTTTCTTTATTGTTATAGATCTAAAATAATTAATCATTAATTAGTTTCATCGAGTTTAGCCAACTGTCTTTAAAGTTTAAACTACGGTGTTTTAAAAGTTTAAAATATAATACCAATACAAACGGCAAAATGGACATATGGACGTGTTTATCACTCCTTTTTTACAATAATGTGATAGACTTTTTAGAAAATAATTGATTTCAATGCTCAAGAGGGAGTGCAGGATAGTGTATACTTTGTATTGGTTTAATAAAATATAAATCCAATTGGGTTTACCAACAAATTACGGGTAATACCTCACCCAACCGTTTAATTTAATTATTTATAACCCTGTTATACTATAATACTTATTTGATGCAACTCTCGTTTAATATAATTCAACGCACATGCCATAAAATGTATATCAAGACTTAAATATAAGATTGTATAATTACATGCATCTTTCTCTTCGTTTACGCATTGGTTTATTCATGGAAACAGCGGACTCGAGCTAAACGGTAACAATTTTGGAGATTCTAATAATATAAAAAAAAATAAACATACAATTGAAAAGAATTGATAAAAATTATACTTTTATAGATATTTTTCAATACATAAACTAGTCAAAACGAGCAATAATCATTGTAATACTATAAGTACTCATAAAATAAAATATAATACTATTAATTATTCAAAATATATATAGTTAAATAAACAAAAAAAAAGAAATATACTAAACATAATAGTGTAAAAGTAATTTTTTTCTCAGAACACACAAATGCCAGCAGTCACTGATTCACACCGTTGGTAAAAATAATTTTGATATATGGAAAAGTCCGTATACAGATAAATATTTAAACACTATTTAATGCACACAGTGTTGCATAAAACTATATATATATATATATATATATATTATTATATAAAAAACGTACAGTTATAATAATAAAAAATAAAATATTTAGTAATAATTGTTATTTTTTTATGAATTATGTAGCATTCTATTCGTCCATTTTGTAGTAAAAGCTCATCTAATAATAACCATACATAGCATAAATGACGTTATAACAGTAATGCTTATCTACCCATTAATAATATATTCGTATAAAGTTAATAACATTTTATAATACCGTATTTCAACGATTCCTTTGATCTTCGAAGTCTGTAAACATGTCTATAATAACAAATATATACATCCATAAACTTATTACTGGTGAACGAACTAACTGGTTCCATACCAGTTACATTGTTAAAAAAATAAATAAATAAACGACATAAAAAATGGAATCGATCGTTTTAATTTACCATAAACTGTCATACCTGATGCGAGATTAAAAATACATATATATTAATAGGTACTAAGTAGTAGTAATATAAACATAATATTATACATATAATACACTATGGAGTTTATAATAACATGCGAAATGTGGCCCCCCGTACGACCATACATATTATATTATATACTTCGGGAGAAAGGATGCTTTATTACGACATTGATCATTTATTCTTACAAATAATATAAAACACACAAAGGTATTTAATGAATATTATAGATCGTATCTTACATGTTGCTTATCTCGGACGTAAAGGCAATTAAAACGAGCAATTAATGACGAAACCGGTACTACGAACTATTTTAAAAAACACGAAAGACCTGTTATATAATTTTTTTATTCGACTCGCTCAATATTATAATAGCTGCAGGTTCAATTTACCCTAAATTTCAATTAGACGAATAATTTCAATAACAAATTTAATAACGTTTCTCATAATTAAAATTCGTTTATGATACTAAAACTTTTTGGAGCACCCATTCAATAAACTTTGATAACATTTTAATTAATGCATGTACAAAGTAGGAGATACGAAGAAATATAGAAGATATATGAGTTAATACTAGTACATTTAATAACGAAACGTTTTTGGAAACCTAATATATTTTTCAATGGTATAAAGACGATTATGAAAAATTAGATAAATAACTGAAGTAAAAACGTTTATTTTAAACTTTTAAAAAAAGTAAATCATACTGAAAAGCAGAAAAAAATTATTCAACTATTTAATTGTAAAATTTTACAATAAAGTTTATTCTCTATGTTCGCGCTGTAGGTATCTTTGAATTTCGCGCCAATATTTTTTTGTAAATTTTTTTCATGTCATCATTTTCGTGCGATGCGTAGCGGTGTGTTGCGTTTCCGCAGTCCTCGTCGGCGACGGTAATAAACCTCCGTATGCGACCGGCTGGGTACGTACTCGCGTTGTTTTCATCGCATGAAAACATTGTCGTTATTCCACGTTTTCAAAAATTTGTCGGTTATGTTAGTTATATTATGTTAGTCGGTCATGTAAATTTCAAGTCATGCTTTCAGTGCTACAAAGTTCATTAATTTTTTTCAGTTTTGTGTGGTGCCACTGAGGCATTTTATCTTCATTGTGGTGTCCGGCGGCCAGAGCCTTCGTGGTAAATGTCGTCGGCACCAACTCTCTCTCGTTTGTGTCTTCGTGGTGTGCACATCTCATTTTCGTTTGTCAAGTCTTCGTACGTCCGCAGCCATTTTCATTCAAACCACGTTGTCCATAATAGTGTCATTTTCGTTTGTAAATCGACCGTCGGTAAAGTATCGTTCGAGGCAATCTGATATTGTCTAGCGAGTAATTCATTGTTTTTTCAGTTTACCAGCGGTCGCTTTGTGATTAACATGGTTTTTTTCATTCATTGTTTCATTGTCCAGGGCTGTGGACCATTGCAGTTTTTTTCGTTGGTGACTGTGCTTGGGTGGTGCAACGTACTAATTCTGTGATTTATTTTTATTTATACACTGCGGTATACCGTCATAGGTAATTGTCTAATCACATGGTTGGTGCGGTGGCGTTGATGAAATCAGCCATTCAACATAGTCACATGTGAGTATTGGTCGACCATATTTGTTTTTTATCATTGTGTAAAGGCCGACGAGACGGCATATTAGCATATTATTACATTTTCCATTTTTTTTTTATACAGCTGTTAAGGCACCCTTATTTATTTTTATAAGAGCCGACAACAGCGACACTCTATTTATATATCTAATTCAATCTACGAAATGTATAATATGCTATATTATGCTTTTATAAAAATTAGTATTTTTGTATTCTATATATATATATCTGAGTAGATAGTAAAAAATTTGTTAAGAAATTTTCATCATCAAAATTAAATGGTTATAGTATTTGATCTATGCATTAGTGCATGACACTATTGCGTATATAATATATATATAATATTATATTATAATGTTGAGGAAGTTTACCTTTTCAATTCAAAAGTATTTAAATTTCCAAAATTCGTCAAAAATATATTCTATAGATGAATTCATTAATAATACATATATATATATATATATATATATATATATATATATACAAGAACAAAGGAGTTGAGAGACGCAGAATAGAGAGAGAGAGATAGAGAGAAAGGACAAAGGAGAAAGAGAATTCTGATTTCCCTTTAACCATTAAATCGTAAAATGTTAATCTTACGGTTATGTGTATCGCATTATTCTAATGCATATTATATATTGTGGAAGCAAGTCACGATTATTTCTTCTCCTCTACTTCTGTAACAAGATTACCATCATTTGCCATTGGTTTTTTAATATAAGCTCAATGAAGTATGTGAATTTTGATTAATTATGGTTTTAACGTTCAATCTAAAATTTTTGATTTATTTTTTCATAGTCTATTAACTAGTAGAAATTAATATACGGCTAGATGATTTGTTATTAAATTTATTCTAAGACCTTTATGACTATTATGATTAAGTTCTTAAAATTCCATGCAATGTTGCCAAACATACCTGGGCATATTTAGGTAGGGGCTATGGCCCTTGCCCAGAGCGGCAAATTTTTATTTCATACTTTACACACTGACGTCAATTCATTAATATTTTTTCAGTAAAAATGTACCCATCTCCCTCTCTGCTCCCGTCATATTATTATTTTTATATCAGTACAACCATTGATTATAAATACTTATACTTATTATAATAATAGTATTTAAATACAGGGGTGGAGTGGCCCCCCAGGATACCGGTAAAAATCCCGGTGGCCTGGAAGCTAAATGGCCTGCTAGCCTGGAGTGTAAATAGAAAAAAAGATAGGAAAATAATTGATAATGCAAGAATTTTCTATCGTTTCTTTTATACATTTGTATCTAATTCTTACGGGCGCATTAATACATGGTCGATAAGTGATAGTCACCATAAACAGTATCGGGATTTATCGGTGTATCGGGAATCGGGTAAGATAATAAGACGGCAATCAAATATAAAAATAACTATTGGGGCGGACGACGTATTAACGAAGTTTTTTTTCTCTAAAACCACCTAATAAGCCGTAATATTTAAACGCATAAACACGTTTTTGTACGTGTTTTTTGGTGGTGTGGTGTCCTAATAAATTATACTATAGTCGCCATGATAACAGCCAGGCGTGTAGCTAGAAATTTCTAAGGGGGGGAGTTGTTATTCAAAATTGATTGACAAAATTATATACACAAAATTGATTACTTTACGTTTTAAATTTTTTACATATATATTATAATAAATACAAAAAAAAATAAAAACATTTTTAATTAAATTAACTTAATGCGTCTACTTTTTAAAGTTAGAATATCTATTATTTCGTCGGTGGTTACGACTAAATCCCGATGAATATTCATAACTGCTAAGCCGTTCAACCGATTTTCAGCAGTTGTGTTCCAGTTGTATTTTTAAGCGCCGTAAAAAGGAAAAATATCTTTCACTGCATGTGAAAAAAAATTATTATTGTGTAATGCCGAAAGTACAACAATCTACGAGTAGCCGACTACAAAGATTTGTTTCAGAGTTTAAAGATACATTTACATCCGATGGACACCACGTTTTATTTTGTGTGCTATATGGTAATTTTTTTTTCAATGCATATAAATGCATATTATAATTCATATTTTAATGATTTTAGAAACATATTTGCATGTATATTTGTGTATTTTTTAGAGCTCCATAAACCTAGTAATTACTAATTAATGCGGGGTCCCGGCTTTAGAGCTTTACATTATTGTTATCGTTATATTTCATTTTGATAAATAAGTGTAAATCACGGATTATGATGCATTTATATCTTGATAAAATATATTAAGTATACCACGGCTGAGGGGGGGGGGGATGTTAATACACCTGTAACACACCCTTGGCTACGCGCCTGATATCAACACTAAAATAAGATTACCAAAATATTGTTACAGTGTTACAGTAATCGTTTAAGTATACAGTATGATGGACTAGTAGAGTATCTACATATTTATATTTCATACGTATTAACAAGGTTTGTTTTAAATATCTTATTAATTTCATATTTCTTTTCGAAATGAATGATAGTAATAAAAAAGGGTGGTGCTAAAAGAGATAAAAAAAATAAAAAGTTATTAATATTGAGTGGAAAAAAATGTATGAAATTGGATTCATATTTTTGTAAGAATATTTGGTAATTATGATACATTTTAAGATGTTTTGTATACCGAGTTAATTATTGCTCCATCTAAAATATCCAATAATGAAAGTTTTAAACCTGATATATTAGATCTAAAGCTGACGGTATATTATCTTCATTATTGAAGTATGAAAATATTCTCATTGCACATATGTTTACTTTCCATAATAGGCCCCTTATCCAGATATTTACAAACATGTGGCTAAGATTTATTAAAATGTTAACAAATGGTCGAAGGGACTTTAGAACAAATAAAGAAACTCCAACGAGATATGGAAAATACAAAAATTACATGTGATAAGTTCATAGAAAAGGCAAAACGCCCAATTGATTTAGAGACTGAAAATACTGACGGAGAAAAAATTAAGGATTTAGAAATGTGTGATATTCAAGACCAGTTTGAAAAGAAAAAAAAAGATGGGCGATTATGAAAAAAAAGAAGAACCAATCATTAATGTTGCAAAAAAATTTGAAGTTGAAGTACATAATAAAGTATTCTATGCTATTATACAAAGTATGACTACAAGATTATTAAAAAAATTGATGCATTGTACCATGATCTTTCTCTTTTATCGCCTAACAATTTTGAATCATTCAAAAATGGAATGCCGAATGATGCTTTATCTAAATTAACTTCGAAACTTAAATCATTTATTGAAGAAGAAAATTATGTAGATAAAATGAAAAGTAGTTTATGTGAAGAATTATTACATTTTTCTACCGTATGTAAAGTTTTAAAAAAAAAATAGAAAATAACGAATATAATATGAAATATTATGAAGATGGTGAAGATATTGAAGATAATGAAATTCAAATTCATATATAATAAAATAATGCACAAGTTATCAAAACTGTCTTTGTTGTTACAAGGCCTTAATTAAATATAGTTTATTTTCGAACACATATCCAACTTTGACGCTGGCATACCAGTTCTTATTATATATATATAATATAGAAATTACCTGTAACACAAGTTGCGCGTGAAAGATCATTTTTAATATTAAAATATATAAAAAACCGACCAAGTACAATGAGCACACTTAGAAACGTTCATGTTAATGGCCATCGAGAAAAAGGTATTTATCTAAAGCTAAATTAGTTTGACCTTTGTAAGTTGAAGTCTTAATTTTATTAGAACATAAAATAATATTGTAATACTATACAAAAAAAATTTGAGGCTAATATATTTTCTTTTTTAGATCTTAGTTTTAAGGTTGTATCAATAATTTAGTAGTTGTATCAATAAAATATATAATACGCAATATATTTTAATATTTATTATTTTTACACATTCACACACTAAATTCAATACATAAATAAATGAAATAAAATTTCTATTCAAGAGATAAAAATTATGTGTGGCCTGGATGAAATTTATTTTCCTGGCCTGAATAATCTTCCCACTCCACCCCTGTTTAAATAAAAATTGCTCGGTGCACGGCGTGCGGAACCGATGTCGACACGCAGTGTTGTGCTTAGATAATTTTTTTGTATCTAGATATAGATAAGATATATGAACTCAAAATATATCTAGATAGAGATAGATAATGATAAATTAAAATATATCTAGATATAGATACAGTTAAAATCAATATTATCTAGATGAAAATGAGATGATTTTTTATAAATGTTATTCTTAAATTTTATTTTTTATAATAGGTTTGTAGAAAATATTAATACAATTATGAGTAATGACTATATAAAATTTTAGTTTAAATTACTAATAATTATTTGTAAAATCTGATAAATAATTAAAATGATCATTCCAACAACAATGTGTCAATGTCAATACTTACTCCATTTTCTGAAAAGGAAGACTAGTTGTGGATATAGATCCCAAGCAGAATACATTGTATAAGCTATAAAGGTATATAATTATTATTTATTAAACTATTATGTTGAATTATACATATACATTTATTTATGATACATATCAAATAGATTTCAAACTAAAAAGAAAAAAAACAATACTATACATAAATTTGTTAACATTTGAAAATAAAATAATCATAAGTAAAAACATTTTTGATATTTAATATAATAACATAAATATTTAACTTTAGTCTGTTTAAAATAAAATAATATATCTAAAATACATTAATAATTATAAAGAAAAAAAATTACCAGTTTAAAATACAATTTTTTATTTTTTATGAACCTATTGCATGATTCTACAACATAATAATTTTTCAAATGTTTTATCACCAAGGCGATCACGCCTTGAAGTTAAAACTTGTACTGCGCCACTAAACAGTCTCTCAACAGGTGCAGATGAAGGAAGAGTTGTGTTGTACTTAATAAATACTTTTTTAATTACTGGATAATTATTCAACATATCTAATTCTTTTTTTTTTTAATTCAAAAATTTTATTACCTGTACTTATACATTTGATTCATTTTTTTGACGGTTATGAATAAAGTCATTAGTCAATTATGATGGTATGATACTTTTTCCATAGACAATGAATAATAATAAATGAAATATTTATAACTTGCAGTGGTTAATTAATAAAGGTTGTTGTCAAATGTGGAGTAGATCTGGTGGTTTATTCTTATTATTAGTTATTGATATTTTTAAACTATTATAATACCGATTAATACTAATATTCCCAGTACTATCGTCTATCAGTTTATTCTTACTTAGACCTTCGACTTGAATTATTTAATATTATTATATAAAGCTTATCTATTGTCGACGATTAACGAAAAAATTAATATTATTAATTTCTTAAAAGTGGTGCACATTAGCGACAAATGACAATAATAATACTAGGTACCTAAATATATATGTATAATTCAAAAATTCATGGTATAATATATTATACAATTTTAAAAATAATATCGGAAAATATGATGTTCATATATTTTTCAAACTACGTTTCGTGAACAATCTAGATAAATTAATATAGATAACGAAGTTCTAACTAAATTTAGCTATTGCACAACACTGTCGACACGTATTCGATGTGTTAGCTTATTACATTTTTCGTGTAATTATTCAAAGAACTTAATAATTTATAATGTTTTACTTGTAATTGTTAAAAGAACTTTATAAGTTATAACGTTTTTTTTAGTAATTGTTCAAAGAACTTAATAGGTTATGACACTCCTCATATCAATTTTTTAAAGAACTTTTAAGTTTATAACATTTTTCATGAAAAAGGTCAGTAAACTTAATAGTTTATATTATTTCATAGAAAATAATAAATATAATAAAAGGACCAATAAACTAAATTAAATAATTGGTTTAGTTCCATTATATTTTGATTTATGAACAACAATAATGTTCTTTAACCGTTTATTTTACCTTCCGTTCAGAAACCCTTGTCGACCGTTGGCGCCGTGACTCAATTTTAATGTGGAAACATAATATAAGCACATAATTAGTACTGTGGCATTTAACGTGTTAAAATATTGCTAAATATTGCTGAATACCTATATTATATTGCTCATCAAAATTATTTTATATGATCCTTCTTAATGGTAAAAAAGTTAAGAGAAATTACTTAGTGTACTATGAAAGTACTGGGAGTACTGTCAGTTATTGTCGTATTATGTACTCCATGTAAATTATTTGGTTCAACATCTGTGTTTTTAACTATAGGGTTTTCTGATTGGAATTATGCAGATAAAATAAATACACCATATAAAAATTCTCAAACTCACAAAACGAATGTTTTAACTATGAAAAATAAAGGAAAAGTAGCTCAAAAAATTGATAATGTTTTAATATTACAAATAAAAGGAGAAAAAAACTACTGGAAAAATGTGTTAAGGAGAGTTTTTGCTAGAGTTAAGACACTGTCCTCTAGAGAATTAACATTTAGAGACAAAACTAATAATATTGATTGTAATCAAAATTGTAATTTTTTAATGTCCTTGGAGCTAATTGCCTTATTTGACCCATTTCTAACTACACATATAGAACAATCTGGCAACAAAGAAAAAACCTTTACCTCCTATTTATCATTTACTATATTTGAACAGTTCAAATTATTATCGCTGATCAGGTTCTTACAGTTATCGCCAGACGTATCGCATGTTGATCAGGCGCAGATCCAGAATAGATTTACGGGGGGGGGGGGGGGGG
>NW_020272930.1:151675-159649 GCF_003268045.1 Sipha flava
GGGGGGGGGGGGCATCAAATAATATCAATTAATTATCAGGGTTTATTATGTTTCATTATTTTGACACTAGCATAATAATGATTGAAATTAAATTTAATGATAATGTTTTATTATATTTAATATTGTAATAATAGAAATAGTCAATGTAGTATGTGTGATTACGACGATAAGATAACGTGAACGATCTACGCCGTCGTTAACCAACGCCGATGCGATTATAAAAAAATAGAAATTACAGAACTATAATTAGAATCGACCGAAACCAATATGAATTTTACAAATCATTATAATCTAATAAAGAAAATATGTTATAAGAATAATTTTAAATATTGTTTTATTATATTATATAGTATGTATACATATAATTTTTTCCCCGACCTTTTTTTTTAAAAAATTTGGGGGGGGGGGCCATTGCTCCCATACCCCCCCCCTTGTATCCGCACCTGATGTTGATCAGCTTTCATTTGTGGTGTGGTATGTTAAAAATAACGGAACCTATTAAACGGTTTGTGTGCTTCTTGCTTAATAGTGGACATAAATCTGAAGAACTTACTGATAAAGTTATGGCTACATTATCTCTTTATGATCTTGATCCAGTATTTTTACGTGCACGTTATAATGCAAGTAATATGGCTGGTGCATATAATGGCTTACAAGCCAAAATTAAAAAAAATAATCCATTAGCCAATTTTGTTCTATGTGCTGCGCATTCCTTGAATTTAGTTGGAACATGTGCAGCCTGTCGTAAAGCTTGCACATTTTTTGACATTACACAGAAAATATATAAAACTTTTTTACAGCTTCCACACATAGATGGTCTAAATTAGAAGGAACCGTAAAATGTCTTTCAGCAACCCGTTATTCAGCCCATGTTGATGCTTGTCATTTCTTATTCGAAAATTGGAATAATATAGTACATGCATTACATAAAATTTTAAATAATAGAAATGAAAAGCCTTCAACAAAATGTGAAAATGTTGGCTTACTTAAGAGACTCAACCGCCTTGAAACTGTATTTATGAAAATTTTTTGAACAAACATTTAAAATCGTGTAAATAAAACCAGTAAGAAGCTACAGTCTGTTAACATAGATTTAATTAAAATAGTTGAACTATATCAATCCTTAATTTATTATGTTGAATCTTTGAATTACATTGCTATAACATGGATATGATCATAATTAAATCTGGAATAAAGGATTAAAATTACCATAACAAACGGAAAAGAAAAAGGAAAATACATATGATGAAAACAACGATAATGAAGTATTATTTTCGGAAAGAAACTATTTGATTATAAACACTTATTATGTTACATTTGAATAGCTACTATATGAATTGAAAATAAGGAAACTTGCATATGGTAAATTGATGAAAATTTTTTTTCTTTTTTAAGTTACATGAAATTACTCCAGCAAAAGTAAAAGATGTTGAATTATTGCAGAAAACTTACCCGAATGATTTAGCAACATGTTTTGTAAATGAGTGTGTACAATTTCAAGGCCATATAAAAAACATCGAAGTTAATCTTACAACAATACAGATGTTACAGTTTATAAGAGAACATGATTTTACTAGTGTGTGTCCTTATGTCGAAGTAGCTTTACGTAATTTGTTGTATACACCATCTACAAATTGTAGTACAGAAGCGTTCTTTTTCCACATAAAAATGAATAAAAAACTATTTACGGTCTACAATATCAAAAGACCGCTACTCAGCTTTAACGGTATTAGCAATTGAAGCTAAAATAACAACTTCATTAGATTTTGAAAAATGATAAATGATTTTTCTAATTCTGAATCAAGGAAGAAAAATATTTTAATTTTATATTTTTATTGTATATCTAGAAATTAAAAGAGGTTTTAATAAAAATAATAATTAGTAACAACATTTTTTTTTATTTAGGAGGGGGAGCAAAATATGTTTTGTCCCTATCATGAAATTTCTAATTAAGTCACTTCAAATATATAGCAGACTGAAAACCAAGTATACTCAAATAATTATAAAAAGTATATAAGATTATATAGTAATAATATTCTAATTTCAAACACTTTTAGAAACATTAAATCCTTCATCAAAAATATACTTCCCCTCCCAAACCTTAAAAGAAAAATATAAGTCATTTTAACTTGGACCAGAATAAGGCATACTTATTTAACACACTTTTCCTTTATCACCAAAGAACCAACTCCAATTTGCGACATATGTAAGGAAACCCTCTCAATCGATTGAACGTCTGGTATTACTGGAAAATTGTAAGAGAAGAACTTTAGAATCAGTTTCAATCGAACCAGTAAAAATTGTTCTTGCAGAACTTATGAGACATTAATACTTCAGTTCTTCAATATCAAGATATCAAATTTATTCGAAAAGCGATTTACTTTTAAAAAAAATAAATATATCCAACCCTTATCGAAACTGTCACTAAACTTCAAAATAGTAAAAATTATGATATTTTTAAATATAGAGATCAACAATTTATTTATGTAAACGACTGAAAATATAATAATTAATACTATATTGAATTTATAGAATTGAATATCAGAATATAAAAACATATGTACATTGCAATTATATATAACAATGTAGTACAGAATTTCGTTCTCAATAGAATTATTTTTTTTAGGTTCGGCGTTCATTTCGAGCATTCTTAATCGTACCTCAAAAAAGGTAAAAATTTCTCAATCGTTCTGTAACTTATATTGGTTATTTTTTAAGGATCAATTTATATACATACTTATCATATAATTAATATTTACTATAAAATCATACATCTTTGTTTTTTAACTAACGAACAATTTTACTCATGGCCCATAACATACATAAGTATCATATACTTTTTAATTGAGGGGATATTGTTATAATTTTATATTAATTAACTGTTTCTTTTGTCCTAAATTTTTAAGGTACTAACCGTCCACTCCATGTCACCATATATATATCAACAGTAAGTTTTTTAGTACGAAAAATATTATTTCGTTTCTTAACGCAATTTATGACTAACCGTCTAACCGCATAATAATACGTATTTAATTGAACATTTTAAGACCATATATCCAACATTTTAGTTTGATAAAACAAATTTTAAATTTTAAAAAAGTTGAAAGTTATGAAGTATCTATATAATTCCAAGGTAAGTACATGATAAATATTTCAAATCGTTGCTGAATTGGTAATTTTAGATTGACAGTTACTAACATCGTTTATTCGAAATTCGTTGAATACCCAATTTGTCAAACGATTTCTAACGCTTATAAGATATTTTTTGCAACTTATCAGTCACCTATTTTTAATTGACAAAAAATGCCTACAACTAAATATAACTAATGAAGAATCTTGTATGTAATATAATTTCAAGGTTTAAGAATAAAATTTGAAAATTGTATTAATTTTTTAATACAACAAAACAATAAAACAACAAAATTGTTGCAAATTTTCATAATTGTTATTGAATAATGTCAATATTTTAAATTCAAACACATTGAAAAAGAAATTACAACCAAGGATTTTTTGAAATATTTGTTTACAAATTATAAAAATGAATAATTTTTTGGTTTTTACTGTAATTTTTGTCAATTTTTCTTGGTTAGCTTATGATTAAATTAATACATTACTCACTCTATTCAGAATCTAAAACGTATATACATAAATACATGTAATCAATCAGGTGAATAATTTTTACCGTGGTCATCGTAATTTTAAAAATAAAGCTGTCAAGTAGTAGGCGTGAATAGAAAACCAATTGTTGTACACAATTTAGCTTGCTGTACTGTTTAAAATGTCTACGAATAAACATGTATGTTATTATAATATATTTGAAAAGATAAATATCAAAACCCCGACTGTACAATGTACACATGTACTACAACTGAAAAATATATAAGTTCAATATTATAATTTATAATGTACACAGATGTTATCAAAATGTTATTATATTATATGCTCACAAATTATATCGATTATATATATTCTTATGCTCTAACACGCATTATTTATACAAATACCATATTTTATTATAAATATACTATAGTAAGTATACTTGTTGTGTGAAGCCTAGAATATGCGTCAAATCCAAATTAAAATGTTGCTAAACGAATCCTATATACATATAATACCTATGTAGCCTAAAACTACGGACCGTTCTATTACTACATTAATGACACAATTATGATGCAAGGTGATGGCAAATTGAAATTATTTATTATAGTTGCACACGTCGTTTTGTAGTTGAGATATTTTTGATTGTCTATGGCGATTTGGAAAAAAAAGGCGAATTCGCACCTACGTATTTCTATGCGCTCTAATATCTACGAGTGTTGCTCGAGTACTATTGTTATAACGTGCCTATCGGCGATATTAATAACGTGCGCTCTCAAAAGTTTGAAACATATGAATTTTACTTAAGAACACACTGACAATTTAAGCCAACGCCGCACGCGCACCGCGGCTTATACTTATTAAAAAGTTTTATTATGCTCGCTCTCGAATAAATACCTAACGCGCGTACTTCTACTAAAGCAACGCAAAATATAAAATAATATCTGCGCTGTATACATATTGCATAATTTTATACAAATAAATTAATGCCGTATTATGTTAAGTTTTATCTATATAATATGTGCGCGCTGTAGACACCACATCTATTTCGTCGGGTGTACACGAGTGTTCGAAGACTAGATACTGCTGTATAAAAATTGACCCGCAGGAATCGGACATTTTTAAGAGGAAAATCAAATGATAATTAATGCGTTATATAAATATTTATGAGATACATATATTATACGGTTGCTAAAGTGACTTACCAGCTTACATACGTATTATATGCTTTTAAGTGTGTGTAATATAGGCTTCTATTTCTGAATGGAAATCGTTGTCACGCGCGCACTGCAGATATTCGCATTTCGATTTTGACATTTTCCAGAAAAGAATGCGAATTTTTGTCAATTAAATACGAATATATACTGTGTATCTATTCGCACCAACACAATTTTAAAATATATAAAAAAATGTAACAATGATTTGAAAAAATCAAATAAAAAAAATTGAATGAAGACGTCCTTATATCATTAACGATACAAATGGAAAGATATTATTCGGCTTATTATAAGTATCTTAAAGAAGGCTCGAAAAGAAAACTTTCAAATGTGTTTTTCTCGTTTTTTTTTTTTTGTTTTTTTTTATGTTAGAACTTTTTATTTATGTAAATTTATATTTGCTCTAACCTATTCCCTCAAAAAACATAGGAAAAGATATTGTGTTTTAATTCAAATTGATGTGCAATGAGAAAAGTATAATGCAACAATAGCTATTCACGCATTGTAACGTATATATTATATACACTATAATATAACAACTTAAATCTTCTAAAAACTCTGAAAATGACTTGTATGCATACGCTCACAAATCGCCATAAATTCAAACTGTTATAAAACTTCGGACAGCTACGTAAATTTCTGAAAAACTATTTTTATTTGAGTTAATTTAAAACATTAAACATACTATTTTAATTCAACATATTATAGAAAAAGATAGATAAATAGCATGGGTAACGCAATATTAATATCTGAAGCCCTTAAACCTTTTTTTTTTTCATAAATACCTTATCCAACTAAGAATCACGTAAATAAATTGGGACCTGTCAATATTTGTACTTAAGAGTTAAAGTTATGACAGTTGCATTCGATTAAATCCATAAATGTGGTTACATATTTATTGTAGCCACAGGTTTCTACTAATATAATTCAAATGCGTGATGAATTCAAAAAAATATAGATACAATGTCTAATCTATTGTAGTTTATCCTCAACTGTACCAAATAGCCCAGAACAAGTGCGTGAAAACACTGTAGGTAACCGTCCTTTAAAATTCACCCGCATTTATCTCGTGCACTGCAGATGTTGCCAGTCTATTACACTTTACGTACAATTTTTCTTGAAAAATCTGATGTTTTTGTTTTGTTTCAATCCGTGACCGCGCGTGCACATTGAATTAACATAATTTCACCACAACAAGGTAAAATCGTTATTTTTTATTTTTTCTTTCGATCTTAAAATTCTTGTGTTGAACGCACATCATTCCCCCGGCATATTTCACATATTTTAAACCACGGTGGAAATTGGTCAGTATGTAAGTCGCACCACGTCAGGGTTGAATACGATTATCAACGTTCATCGGGTCCCTCTATACGATATTATTTCCTTGCTCGTATACAGACCCGGTGGAAGGCACAAGCAACTCAAACCTATGCCTGGGGCGGCATTATGTAAGAGGCGGCATTTCCTTGATGGTAGGCAGGCCGTATTTAGGATATTAAATTACATTTAAACTAAAGCAAAATTCGAAAATCATTTTTGAAATACTAATGAGCAAAAAAGTAATTATTTAATTATAACATTTTTATTATTTAAAAATTATAACTGATAGGTATCCGGCAATTAACTAAATTTAGTTTTGGTTTGGATGGTTTAAATATAAGTACAAATGTATAATACACCAAAATTAAACTGAAGACAACGTATATTAACATTTGATTTTTTCCCGAAATGACAATGTCACGTTCATCGAATATCGATAACAATAAAATACTATATTATTATTTAATATATAAATTGTTTATTGGCAACACAGGCTATGCGTTGATAATACTAGAAGAGCTAACGCGTTAATATCAATATTACCTGTAAATTATTTTAAAAAGTAAAAATAATGGATTCATTATTATATCGCTTTTAAAATTGTTGTGACGAAAATTTATTATTTAACTCTTCGATGCGCGGTTTTTTTGTTTTAAAAAAAAAATATTTCTTATTCATTTTAAGCGGTAGATTTACGTAAAATTAGTTAAAAAAAAAAAACCTACTTCAATATTTTCCCGAGTACAATAGATTTTCAGATTGTTGCATATTTGCAACATTGCACATAAAAATAACATAAATTAATAACTATAACTCAATATAATCAGTTTTTACTTCACTTTTTTTTATTTTTTATTTTAAAACATAACACGACATATTTATTATTGATAAAATGACCTTTTAAAATTAAAATTATACTTAATCATTTAATTTAATACATTTATAATATATTATATGGGAACAATATAAAGTTAATATTATATTTCTCACACCTTATATTTGATATCACACCTTGGAATTATTATATAAAATTGCACATAAATTTCAATTTATTAAAAATACATTACACTGTTGGATAATCAAATATAAGCACGCAAATTGGTACATAGTATGATAATTTGGAAAACAGTTATAATTTTTTTATGCATATATATACCTCATATTTACTACATTTAAAATATGTGTAATTACTGCAATTGGGATGTTTGCATCGTTTTTTTTTTCAACTGAATACAGCCAATACAATTTTTCCTTACATCCTGAGAAGGCAAAAGGGTTGGTCTTGTTCTTTTTTCCTTATTCATCTCTTTCTAAACTCGGCCGTTCTCTAGTTGGAGTCTGGACATAACTAATATTAGTTAATGTATAAGTTAAAGTTTTTCGCCATTCTACAAGATTATACTTGATAGACTGTCCAATTTGTATTCTAGCCCTTTTATATATATTTTTATATTATAAATTTCATATATATATATATATATATATATATATATATAATAACCACGAATTTACTACAGATATATCGATAAGATGATAAAAAATTCTCATGTACAATTTTCTCAACTACATTCGAATTTTATAGTAGCCAATAAAACTGTCAAATAGATCCACCCCACCCATGTTAGGTTATTGTTTGAACAATCTATATCAATTTTTTAAATTTTTTGTCGAATCTTTTTGCAGATTACATTGATAGTATTCCACAGTATGTCGATAATAAATGAATTTGCTTGCTAATTTCCAGTCACAGAAATTGGTGTATTTTAGTGTATTGTTAAATATTCATAAGATTTTTTGTTGTCTTTTCATCTGGAATTTTATTTTTTGATAAGCAATCTTT